>NC_073384.1:3158814-3218814 GCF_028641065.1 Leucoraja erinaceus | reverse complement strand
GGGTGTGGGGGAGAGAGGGCTGCAGTGTCGGGGGGGGAGAGGGGAGCAGGGGGGGGGGGAGAGAGAGCTACAGTCACTGGGGAGAGAGTTTACACACAGGCCGCCGCCGCCAGCGTCATGACTCGAGTTGTTTGTCGTTCAGGTTGTGGTTTGTGGGAAATATTCAAGAAATTAGACGGAAGTGAAACCGTGAGTTAGTTTCAAGGTTACTTTAGTGTTGGTCGCAGAACAAAAAAGGCTGGAGAAACACACAGAGCTGGCCGGGCAGCATCTGCGGGGAGTCGGGACCCTTCATCAGCCTGGGGGGGGGGGGAGGGGCGGACACTGCCTGGCGAGTGATGGGTGGATACGGGGGGGGGGGGGGGGGGGGGGGGGGGGGGGGGGGGGGGGGGGGGGGGGGTGGAGTACGTGACAGGCTGGAGGTGAAAAGGAGACAAAATGTGTCAGACACAGAAGAGAAATGTGAAGCTGGAGGGAGGTGGAAGGTGAGCGGGGGAAGGGAGGAGGGGGGGGAGGAGGGGGGGGGGGGGGTGAAGGGAATGCCGGAGATGGGGAACGGGGCAAGGAGCTAACAGGAGGAAAGTGGAGCCCTGTGACATGGGTGGGAGAGACGTGTATACACACACACACACACACGGGACTATACAGAGGGAGGGGGAGGATGGGTGGGGAGAATTTAATGTTCATCCCACTGTGTCGTAAGTAGAGTGAGGTGCTGGGCTTTGTGGTGTCAGTCTGGCAACAGAGGAGGCCCAGGACAGAAAGGTCAGTGAGGGAATGGGAAGGGGAGTTGAAACAGTTGGGGGTCAGGAGATCCAGCAAGGCCTTGGCAGGCCAAGTGCAAGCGAAACTGCAGCCGAGTCTACAATGTGGTCTTGGTGTTGCCTGTATCCACCCATCACTCGTCAGGCTTTGTCCTGCACCCACCCCTCCAGCCTGGCTCAAAACACCTGTCCATCCCCTCCATAGTCTGTCTGTCTAGAGGGTTACTCCAGCAGTTTGTATTTTGCTAGTCTCTCGAACAATAGAACAAAATCTGCTTTATTAAGGTTTGTTGATATTCGCGACTGGTTGATTTTTGAGATTGTGAGTTGGGTAACAAAGATAAATGCTGTGTTGTTTTTAGATTTATATATATCTGGACAACGACTTTTCCACTCTCTCTAAATGTGATTGATTGATTCACAGGTTCTCGATGGTTGATGTAATATAACAGTGATAAATGCATTGGGATAAGTTGCTATCCAAGAGCATTTCCCAGATTGTTATTTGTTGTGGTTTAGAGTTTTGATTATTTTTCAACATTCCTGGAGCAGCCTATAAATCGAGTATAATATTTGCATTTGCTGAATGGAGAGATGGTTGACTTTCTACAGAGCCAGAAATAATGTGCTGTTCTAGTGAATCTTGCTCATTGGGTGGCAACAGAACAAGTGCATTTGGAAAACGGTGAACCTGTAAGTAAGTAAGAATTTAGGAGATTGAGAGGGGATCTTATAGAAACTTACAAAATTCTTAAGGGGTTGGACAGGCTAGATGCAGGAAGATTGTTCCCGATGTTGGGGAAGTCCAGGACAAGGGGTCACAACTTAAGGATAAGGGGGAAATCCTTTAAAACCGAGATGAAGAGAACATTTTTCACACAGAGAGAGGTGGTTGGACTTCTGCCTACAGAGCCATTGAATATGTGCTGAGTCTAGTGAATCTTGCCTCAGGGTATGGGTACGGGCACTGAGTTGGATGATCAGCCATGCATTTGGTGCAAAACGGTGGAACCTGCACCTAAGTATGTTTCTATGTAAGGTTCAGTGGTCCAGTCTCATAAATTTGATTGCAGTTTCTGAGGAAGTGATGGAGGTGCTGGGAGATGTGGTCCACATCTAGGCTGTCTGGGGAGGTTGAAAACCTGGGCTGTAGCAAGTCTTTGACAAAGTTCCCGCCTGTGATCCACAGTGAGTTTGTACGTTGGGTGCAACTTGGCTGTGACCATATTTGGAGATTTTCGACATTTCAGGTCGAGACCCCTTATCAGGATGTAGATTAGTTGATCAAAAAAATGACAGATTGAGTTTAATCTGGATATGTACGAGGTGTATTTTGAGAAGTCAATTGCAAAAGGGAAATGGCAGGATTCTTGGGGTACTCGTTTACAACAGGATCTTGGGGTTCAAGTCCTTTTGCTCCCTAAAAATGACCACATAAGTGGAAGGGGTGGGAAAAGAGTTACATTTGCTTCCGTTGGTCTGGGCATTTAGTAGAAAAGTTGAGTCATGGTGACACCACATTTGGGGAATGGCGTACAGGTGTGGTCACCCCAACCCAGGAGAGATGTGGGAAGGTTGCAGCAGACGTTGACCAGGAAGATGTGTACATTGGCAAATATTAGCTCAGCGGACAAGTTGGACAAACATGAATTGTTTTCACTGCAGTGATCGGAACAAGGTGTGTAACAATTTCAGCAGCAGAGATTGAGTAATTCGACTTCCCCAGGGTGGAAATGTCAAATACTGGAGAGGAGAGAGAATTAAAGGAGATTCAGGCTGAAGGATGTTTGTGCAATAAACAATAGACAATAGGTGCAGGAGTAGGCCATTCGGCCCTTCGAACCAGCACCGCCATTCAATGTGATCATGGTTTATCATCCCCAATCAGTACCCCGTTCCTGCCTTCTCCCCATATCCCCTGACTCCACTATCTGTAAGAGCCCTATCTAGCTCTCTCTTGAAAGTATCCAGAGAACCGGCCTCCACCGCCCTCTGAGGCAGAGAATTCCACAGACTCGCAACTCTCTGTGTGAAAAAGTGTTTCCTCGTCTCCGTTCTAAATGGCTTACCCGTTATTCTTAAACCGTGGCCCCTGGTTCTGGACTCCCCCAACATCGGGAACATGTTTCCCGCCTCTAGCGTGTCCAAGCCCTTAATAATCTTGTATGTTTCAATAAGATCCCCTCTCTTCCTTCTAAATTCCAGAGTGTACAAGCCCAGCCGCTCCATTTTCTCAGCATATGACAGTGCTATCTGATGGAGACAATGACACAACAAAGGTTCTGAGACTTTTAGACAGACATGTGAACAATAGTTAGATTGGCAGCATTGATGGTGGAGACACTGTGGGCTATCTGTTCATGTTCGATTCCACGGTTTAGTGCGATCCAGAATTATCGCACGGTTTCAACATTTTGCTATGTGTTTCACCTAATTGTATGGTTTTGTTTCCGTTTAGTTTGAGAAGGAAATGTGTGGTGTGTGCTGCCGAGCAGCATGTCTCCATGTGACTGAGACGTTGACACGTGTTGCTCCATTAGACCTGTGGCATTATTCACATGTCACCCTGCGCGTGGCTCCATCTGTTACAGCAGCTTGTCTTTCAGGGTGACTTGTGTTTGAGCTGCCTGTGTGAATTTGTATTGTGGATCCACATGCTCCTTCTCTGTAAAATATTAAATATCAATTGTTGGGCCCTGGAAAATTTGGCGCCATGACCTCTGCAGAATTTGTCCCAGAGGCTGAAGAAAGATCCTCAATGGCTTGGCATTGAACAGGAAGAGTAATGGAGGCAACCTCTACAGGAGCACAGTGGCTTGTTCTACGTTTATCAAGCACATTCTCTCTTTGATCAGTTCAAGTTCAAGCTCAGTGAGTTTATTGTCATGTGTCCCTGTATAGGACAATGGAATTCTTGCTTTGTTTCAGCACAACAGAACATAGTAGGCATGACTACAAAACAGATCAGTGTGTCCATATACCATATATCAGAAGGCATTCTGCTCCCGACCTGCAGTGGGATTTTCAGCTTGATTTCACAAAGTATTTGATAGGTGTTGTACATGTTTGGTTTTTGATATTGTACAGCAGGCAGTTCCGTTTACTCGTGTCTCTTCTTTCTATTCAAAGATACTTTATTGTCCCATGGATCTAGGTACAGTGACATTCTTTGTTGATACATACAATACACAAATAACCACCAAGGTTCCAGCATGAGAATAACTCGCGCTTCATAGCAGTCATGTTGGTCTCTCTTCATTCTCGGTGTGTGTGTGTGTGCGCGGGTGTGTGAGTGTGTAAGTGAGTCTGCGCGTGTGTGGTTGAGTGTGTAAGTGAGTGCGCGTGTGTGTAAGTGACTGCGCACATGTCTGTGTCCCGTCCACCACATACCCTCCCAATGTGACCCTTCTTCAAACGGAACCCTCTGCAATCAGTCTAAAGAAGGGTCCTGACCTGAAACGTCATCTATCCACGTTCTCCACAGATGCTGCCTGACCCGCTGAGTTGCTCCAGCACTCTGTGAAACGTCACCTATCCATGTTCTCCACAGATGCTGCCTGACCCGCTGAGTTACTCCAGCACTCTGTGAAACGTTACCTATCCATGTTCTCTACAGATGCTGCCTGACCCGCTGAGTTACTCCAGCACTCTGTGAAACGTCACCTATCCATGTTCTCCACAGATGCTGCCTGACCCGCTGAGTTACTCCAGCACTCTGTGAAACGTCACCTATCCACATTCTCCACAGAAGCTGCCTGACCCGCTGAGTTACTCCAGCACTCTGTGTTCACCTTTGTATCAAGCTCCTCCTGTGTGACAGGAACTGTGGACAACATGTACATAATAATGTTCACCCACTTCCATCTGTGCTGTTCATGCCAGACATACCAAGTGTAGCAGCGCTAAGGTCAAGTATGTTTGTTTGTCCTGTGCATCAGATATGAGCCGGAACAATGACGTTCTTTATTGCTGCCTATTTAAAGCCACATTAGATGCACCAACCAAAAATAAAGGTTCAATAAATTAGTTTATATGAAGCAAACATGACCATGGTATGCAAAACCAAAGTAGGTGGTGCAACAATGGTCGTGCAAAGTCCGTGGAGGTTTGGTGTTCAAGAGCCTGATGGTTTGTTGGGAAGAAGCTGTTCTTGAACCTGGAGGTCACAGTTTTCAGGCTCCTGTACCTTCTGCCCGATGGTGGCAGCGAGATGAGAGCGTGGCCAGGGTGGTGTGGGTCTCTGATGATGCTGGCTGCCTTTTTGTGACGAGTCCCCGTGATGGACTGGGCAGTGTCTCTGTGGTCTCTGTCATTCTTGAGCGTTTGAATTTCCAAACCTGGCCCTGATGAAGCCAGCCACTGTTCACCCGTAGGTCAGATAGAATATTCAGTGACGTGCCAATTCCATTCCGCCTCTGCGGAAGTAGAGGCAATAATGGGCTTGTGTGGTGATTGACTCAATGTGCTGGGACTAGGACAGATCTTCACAAAGATTTACACCTGGGGCCTGAAGACGTTCACTCCACCTTCCACCCTCGCCATTCACTTCCTGAAGTCAATGATCAGCTCCTTGGTCTTGCTAACTCTGGGTCCTCACAACCAGATTACAGATGTCATTCCTGTATTTTGACGTTACCCGTTATTCATCCAATGACCAATCCAATTTTAGAAGGATGAGGGGCGAATCTTATAGAAACATATAAAAGGACTGGACAAACTAGATGCAGGAAAAATGTTCCCAATGTTGGGCGAGTCCAGAACCAGGGGCCACAGTCTTAGAATAAAGGGGAGGCCATTTAAGACTGAGGTGAGAAAACACTGTTTCACCCAGAGAGTTGTGAATTTGTGGAATTCCCTGCCACAGAGGGCAGTGGAGGCCAAGTCACTGGATGGATTTCAGAGAGAGTTAGATAGAGCTCTAGGGGCTAGTGGAGTCAAGGGATGTGGTGCTGGCTCGAAGGGCCGAATGGCCTACTCCTGCACCTATTTTCTATGATTCTTTGACCTCACCTGGTCCTCGGTGACTGACATCACCGCATTGTTGGGGCTTTGGGAGCCTGAAAAGCGACATCAATGTTCTGACAATTGAAGCGAGCGTTGCAACTATTGAGCTGGTTCAGTCACTTGATGCCACTAATTGCCGCCCAGTGACGAGGTGCAGGTCCTGCCACAGATGCCAACGTCCGCGTGAAGTTGCAGTTTAGTTATGCTCAAAGATCACGCCCGGACTTTGTGTAACGCTCGAGGTCGCCTGAATTTAACACCATGGACCTTCTGTTCATCCAAGGCTTCTGGGTTGGGGAACACTCAGATGGTTTTTGTGGGAACACTCCCCTCCACACATTTCATCATGAATTCTGTAACGACTGACATATTCTGGTCCGTTGCTGGGCTCCTTGATCCTGGAGCCCAGTGTACTGACTCCAAGCAGTTCCTCTGCCTGACTACCACGCAGCACACACTCTTCAGTTGCTGCCTGTATGCAGGAAGGAACACAACAGCTGAATGGTCTCTGCACCGACCAGGGATGGAACGAGAGACATCTCTGATGGTCGCAGGACTGAGTCAAAAAGGCTATTGGAGAAAAGCTACGCCTTAAACTGGAAAGAGCGCCAGGACGAGAGGGCCTGAGCTGCAGGGAGAGGTTGAGCAGCCGAGGACTTTATTCCTTGGAGCGCAGGAGGCTAAGGGGTGATCTTATAGACGTGTACAAAATTATGAATAAATCGGGTGAATGCACAGAGGTTTTTTTTACACTGGGTAAGGAATCAAAAACCAGGGGACACGGGTTTAAGATGAGAGGGCAAAGATTTAGGAACCTGAGGGGTAACTTTTTCACAGAGTGCATGGTGAGTGTAGAGAACAAGCTGCCAGAGGAGGTAGTTGAGGCAGGTATTGTAACAACCTTTAGTGGATAGGGGAGGGCCAGGCTGGTGATCTGCCATGTTTTGGCCATGAAAGAGGCCTCTTGTTCACTGCTGACCATGGGATCTTAGACACAAAATGCTGGAGTAAAACCCCTGTCCCACGGTACGAGTTCAGTCCAAGAGCTCTCCCGAGTTTGCCCTGATTCAAACTCGGAGATTTACGGTAATAGCCACTTGTCGGTACTCGGGGCTCTCGTGGACATTTCTCATCATGTTGAAAAATCTTCACGAGTCTTCCCGTGTTTGCCTGTCGTTAGTGAGTCTTCCCGAGTGTAAAGGAATCTAGTCGTCAGCCTTAGTCCTTTAACTAAGTCTTTATTCAAACACTACTCACACACGTTCCAGTACTAACCACAACTGGTCCACGCACATACTGGAACCCAACAGGGAGGGAACATGCAGATACTACAGTTATGCTACAAAGTGTGGGAGGGTCAATATGATAATGAGGTAGTTACATATATGGTTGCATGCATAACCATCTACATCCCTTCCTGTAAGATAAACATCCCACCGGTTTCTAGTCCCCCACCTGTTTTGCCGCCTGTTCCATTCCCCCGTTCTTCTCTGCCCCTGCCTTCCTCTTTGGGGGAGGGGAGTGAGGGTTGCATGCATAACCATCTACACCGAGTATCTGCCGTTAGCGTTACGAGCCGCTAAGAGACGTCCCCGAGCTCCAACGTACCCGCTACGTTCATTCTCCGTGCTTACCACGAGTTTGATTATTTTTAAACTCAGGAGAGCACTTGGAATGAACTCGTACCGTGGGACACATTAGTAACTCAGTGGGACAGGCAGCATCTCTGGAGAGAAGGAATGTGGGACGTTTTAGGTCGAGACACTTCTTCAGATCTTTATTTTTACAGAACAAAGCACCATAACTATTTTATTTATACTGCTGTCTAATCTTTAACAATAACAGAG
Organism: Leucoraja erinaceus; assembly: GCF_028641065.1. Lineage (NCBI taxonomy): Eukaryota > Metazoa > Chordata > Chondrichthyes > Rajiformes > Rajidae > Leucoraja > Leucoraja erinaceus. The sequence continues at coordinate 3,211,199 of NC_073384.1, read as the reverse complement.
CTTGTTTGAACTTCCAACAAATAGCTTCAGCGGTAGATGTAAGATTCAGCACTTGGCTTAATGTTTGGGTTCAATGTCATCTACAGGGAGTTGTCTTTGCTCATGGATACTGTTTGTGTTCACAGCAAGTGTCGGACAGTAGCTTCATTATAATTTGTTACAAGTTGCAAATTGACTAGCTGTTTTGTAACCATTTAACAGCTCTTACATTAACTAAATAGTTGTCATCCATTGTTCTGTTACTTTAGTCAGACAGTCCTTGTAATGAATGATTCACGGGGCTGGGCCTGGTGTTTACTCCTCTGATTCACGGGGCCGGGCCTGGTGTTTACTCCTCTGATCTTTGTTTATGAAGCACGACTCCCTGTGTATTAAACGCAGTTAATATTATGGCTAAATGTTAATGTGGGTCATGTGACCCGATCTGGATCGGCAAACTGTTCATGGGACAAGCGAATGTTGACCCAAGTCACACACGCACACGCAGTCACACACACGCGCACGCAGTCACACACACACGCAGTCACACACGCACACGCAGCCACACACAGTCACACGCACACGCAGTCACACACGCACACGCAGTCACACACACACACACGCAGTCACACACACACGGAGTCTCACACACGCAGTCACACACACACGCAGTCACACACGCACACGCACACACACGCACACGCAGTCACACACGCACACGCAGTCACACACACGCACACGCATACACGCAGTCACACACGCACACGCAGTCACACACGCACACGCAGTCACACACGCACACGCAGTCACACACGCACACGCAGTCACACACGCACACGCAGTCACACACGCACACGCAGTCACACACGCACACGCAGTCACACACGCACACATGCACACGCAGTCACACACGCACACATGCAGTCACACATGCACACGCAGTCACACACGCACACGCAGTCACACGCACACGCAGTCACACGCACACGCAGTCACACACACGCACACGCAGTCACACGCACGCGCAGTCACACGCACTCGCAGTCACACACACAGTCACACACGCACACGCAGTCACACGCACACGCAGTCACACACACACGCAGTCACACACACACGCAGTCAGTCACACACACACGCAGTCACACACACACACGCAGTCACAAGCACACGCAGTCACACACACACGCAGTCACACACACACACGCAGTCGCACACGCAGTCACACACACACGCAGTCACACGCACAACGCAGTCACACACACGCACACGCAGTCACACACACGCACACGCAGTCACACTCTGCCCATGTCCCATCTATTCATCGGGCCGCTGGACAATGACCACCCCCTCTCCCCCCCCCCCCCCCCCCCCCCCCCCCCCACCTCTGCTCCTCATAAACCCTCCCAGGGACAGGCATTCGTCACTGTACTGTGTAATGTTTGGAGAAAGTGTGGGGTCTGAAACAAACAGTTGCTGCTTGTGGTTTTAACTCTGATCTTTCATAAGAACGGATTTCCTTTTACAAAGCATTGTGGACCAGTGTACGTTACATAGAACAGGAACAGGCCCTTCAGCCCACATGCGGAACTTGATGCTAATCTCTGCCGGCCCCTCCATGCGCCTATCCAACAGTCTCTTAAACCTGTGACTTAAAAAAATTGCCCAGCCCACCTCCTTTGACCAGTCTGAAGAAAGGTCTCGACCTGAAACGTCACTCATTCCATCTCCCCAGACGCTGTCTGTCCCGATGAGTTACTCCAGCATTTGTGTCTATCTGCAGTTTTTACCAGCATCTGCCGTTCCTTCCTACACATCAGTTTTACAATTTGCCTTAGTTCTGCCCTGTGATATTTCCATCATGGGGAGAGCAGTTCTGTGTCTACCTTATCTATGCCTCTCATCATTTTATAGTCATTTTTCAGATGTTTCCTCAATCACTGACATTCCTGGGAAAACAATCAAAGTCTAACCTCTCCTCATGCCGTGTCCAAGGCCGTGTGACTTTCCCTAATTAACCTGTTCTCCTCCAAATGGGAGTAAATCCTATCCAATAGTTTTCCTGTCACACACGTGAGGCTTACAGGCCGGCACTCCCCTGGATTCTATCTACTTCCATTCTTAAATAAAGGAACAACATTAGCTGCACTCTGATCCTCCGAGACCTCGCCTGTCCAACGGAGACTTTCCCTAATTAACCTGTTCTCCTCCAAATGGGAGTAAATCCTATCCAATAGTTTTCCTGTCACACACGTGAGGCTTACAGGCCGGCACTCCCCTGGATTCTATCTACTTCCATTCTTAAATAAAGGAATAACATTAGCTACACTCTGATCCTCCGAGACCTCTCCCCCCCCCCCCCCCCCCGTGGTTCAGGAGGTGATGTCGGTGGTGGGGGGCAGTGTTTACATGATCCCAAGGGGCCATTGCTGGGTTTAGATGTGGAGGAGCCAGGCCGGCAAACAGTCCTTGTATGATTCACTGCAGCAGCAAGTCAGGAATGTGGGTCTGTCTGTTCACTCATGTTGACGTCAGGCGATGATTCGACGGTGGTGCCGCTTTCAAAAGTTGAAATACATTTTGTAATGTCTTTCGAATCCTCGGAACATTTCAAAGGCAAAGTACTTCTGAGAAGTAAAACAATACTTGTTTGTTGAATAATCAAGGTCGTCCAAAGGCACGCGCTCTATGGGATTAAGGACACGCTGTTTCTGCTTGAGGAGAGGGCAGTGTTTAGTTTCCATGTTGGCCTTTTGCTGTGAAACCTTGGCTTGTGGTTCTTTGTTTCTCTCCCTGCCTGGTGTTTAGTGTTAACTTCCTACTGCTGGTCACATTACAAACTACACAGGTGCCACTTAACACAAGGTGTTAACACCCATCACACACTCTTCATGATGAGATTTTCAAAGTATGAGCCCAGAAACAGGCCCTTCAGCCCATCGAGTCCACACCAACCATCAATCACCCATTAATACGAATGGAAAAGCTTTGGGCTGAAGAATTGTTGAAGAAGTTCCAGAGCAAGTCCGGAGAGGAGATTATGAGTGAGGAAGGAGAAATAGAAAATAAAGAGATTGAGAACGTAGTCATGTTTACAATCGGCAACAATTAAACTTTGAAGGAATGAAACCTCTTTGTGTCATGGCGATGGCGGCACAGTGACACGGTGACAGAGTTTGCACGTGCTCCCTTTGTGGCCAGGGTGAGAGGGGTCAGAGATGATCTTGCCCGCTCGCTTCCTGACCCTTGCAGTGTACAGTTCATCAATGGAGGGAAGGTTGCAGCCAATAACCTTCTCTGCTGATCGGACGATTTGCTGCAGCTGTGGGTTGAAGGGCCTGCTCCACACTGTATCTCTGCGTTTAACGTTAATGTCCAGTGTGGGTGACTGGTGGTGATTAACAGTTGATGAGACGCGTGGGCTGCGGTGTGAGTAACGCAGTCACTGTGCACACACGACTCTCACGTCGACAGTGAAGGCAGATGTTTGTCCATCGACCTGTTACATAAATAACATTGAGTATCATCAGTCAGTTTGTACTTTTTTTTCTTTCTTTTTTTTTGTACAACTTTTTTTTTTGTTACATTGAAAAAAGATTAGAATAAGAAAAAGAAGTTAGATAGTAAAGGATAGAAAGATGTGAAGTATATAGTGTGTGAAGAAAGAAAACGAGTAAATGAAGAAAGTTGAGAGAGAAAATAGAGAAAAGAAAATAAAATAAAAAAGAAAAGGAGATCATTATTTATAATCTTGACCAACCCTCGTCCAGTCCTGAAACAGTTATTTTTTACAATTGTGTTGCACCATATGATTCCAAAAAAACGACGAATGGAGACCAACTCGTAATGAATTGGTCTGATTTATCCATTAGGAGGAATCGCATTTCCTCAAGATGAGCGGTGTCCAACATACTTGCAATCCACATTTTAAGCGTTGGTATTGATGTATTGATGTTTGTACTTTTGTGAATTATAAATGATTGTGTTTGTTCGTCCATGTCTCTCTAGTAACGTGGGGAGGGCAATAATCTGATGAATGAGAACGTAAAGATGCAGTAATGGTAAATGTGAATGGCAGGGCCCTGGTGACCAGACAGGAACATAGTTCTTTGAAAGGGGGCGAGACAGGTCGACAGGAGGGTAAGAAGGGTTTAGGCATGCTGGCTTTCATCAGTCAGAGTATTGTGTAGTTGAAAAGTTATGTTGCAGCTGTACAAGATGTTGGTGAGGCCACATTTGGGGTATTGTGTTCAGCTTGGGGCTCCAAACGATGGCCCGCGGGCCACATCCGGCCCGCCTGCAGCAAGCTCTTAACACGTTCCACGTGGTGGGCTATTTTGTGGGTTCCGTGGTAGCGCAGCTTTAGAGATACACTGCGGAAACAGGCCCTTTGGCCCATCGAAGCGATGCCCGTACACACTAGCACTATGCTACACGCACTCGGGACAAATTCAATTAACCTGCAAACGTGGAATGTGGGAAGGAACCAGAGCACCCGGAGAAAACCCACGCAGGTACAAACTCCGTACAGACAGCATCCGTAGTCGGGATGGAACCCGGGTCTGTGGCGCTGTGAGGCAGCAACTCTACCGCTGCTCCTTTGTTGCAAAGGCAAGTTGTGTGGGGTGGTCGTGTGGGGAGTGGAGCGAGGGGGAGGGGTGGGGAGCTAGTTGGCGGCAGGGTCGGTGTGTAACGATCTCCCCGTGAGGGTGACCCGTGAACAAAAACGTGCCCAATATATAATGTGGCCCTCATGCTCGTTCAAGTTTGGAGGCCTCTGTGCTGCAGCAAGGATGTTGGTAAAACTCGAAAAAGTGCAGAGAAAATTAGTGATGATGTTTCCAGGACTCAAGCACCTGAGCTTCAGTGAGAGGTTGAGCAGGCTAGGAGGCTCTTGTACAGGGGTAGGGAGAGGGTGAGGGGTGCAGGAACAATTGAGCACATGTTTAAGGCAAGGATTTAATAGGAGGGGCAAGATTGGGTAGATGTGTGAAATGAGCTGCAAGAGGAGGTAGTGATATAACAACATTTATAAAACATTTGGCCGGGTACATGGACAGGAAGGGTTTAGAGGGATATGGGCCAAACGCGGGCAGGTGGGACCAGCTCACATCAGCATCTTGATCGTGTTGGACAAGTTGGGCCGAAGGACCTGTTCCTGTGCTATCTGTTTGTACAAACGACACAGTTGTTCATGTGGGGTTTTTACAGGGAGCTTGTGCTGCCTTGTCCAAAGTAATCTTCACCTGGAACTTGGGGGTTCTGAAACGCAACATGGTGTGATCTGGATTGCTTCATTTTACTGCCAGTCCTGACAAAAGCCGTCGGCTTGTGTCAATATTCCTGATTATATGCCTTTCTGAAACTTCTGGGTGGATTCGGTAATCCGTCACCAGAATCACTGGCCGCCACCACCCGACACTTCCCCACCCCTTCCCCTGGGTCTCTAACTATCTGCACACTGCTCTGTTCCAGTCACAGCTCTCCTGTTGTGTGACTTTCATTTCTTTGTTGCATGGAGATATTTGAATACATTTCCCCCATTTTGCTGGCTGGCTCCCTGGGGGGGGGGGGGGGGAGTTGAGGACACAAACAGACCCTGTGGGTTTGTGGTGTATTTAACCGTAAACACCTTTCAGCATCACGGAAACATTGCCTTTTATATTTGGGACTTCCCCTCAACCACTTCTGGGTGAGGGAGTTTGGGGAAATTGAAACTTAAGATTGTTGTCGTCATTCAGGACAGAAACAGACCCTTCGGCCCAACTTATCTGCAATGGAATTATTTTAGAATTTATGAGCAAACTGGGAAATGTTTTAAGATTCCAGACTATTCTATGAGTCGAGGCGATTGATGTGGACAGAGAAGTGAGATAATAAACTGGAAGTGACCCACGAGAGTTATGGGGCATTCATGACAACAATGGGACCATTGTGCTAAAAGTTTAATAATGGCTCAAAAGATATTGTAGACGACGCGATTGATTCATCAATGTTGTCCCATTGAAGCAACGTTTGTGTTTTGTAACACGTTGATACCGATGTGGCCAATGACACTGATGTGGATGCAATATGTGGCCACTGATACAGATGTGGATACAATACGTGGCCACTGATACAGATGTGGACACACTGATACAGATGTGGACACAATACGTGGCCACTGATACAGATGTGGCACACTGATACAGATGTGGACACACTGATACAGATGTGGGCACACTGATACAGATGTGGACACACTGATACAGATGTGGGCACACTGATACAGATGTGGACACACTGATACAGATGTGGACACACTGATACAGATGTGGACACAATACGTGGCCACTGTGGACACAGATGCGGGGGGAATAAGTTAAAACTTTATGCCAATGGGATGAGTTGAAGCTGTATAGATTTCAACCGATGCGTTTAAGATGGGCACTGCTTTCCAGTTCTGGTCTCACCTGGAAAGCATGATTTAAATTTGATGTGGATTTTAATATCTCTTCATTAAACTCTACCTTAGACTGTAGAGATACAGCGTGGAAAAGGGCCCTTTGGCCCACCGATACTACCCCAACCAGCGATCACTCTGCACACTAGCACTATCCTACACACACTAGGGACAATTTACAGAAGCCAATTAATCTACAAACTTGTCTGAGTTTGGAGTGGGGGAGGAAACCGGAGAGAGCCCACATGGTCACAGGGCGAACATATAAACTCTGTATAGAAAGCATGCACATGGAACGCGGGCCTCTGGCGCTGTGAGGCAGCAGTTCTACCGCTGCACCACCATGCAGCCCTCTTTGCTGCATATTCAAACACATTGCACATTGAAGGTCTACGCACCGATCTATGTTCCTGATTATTTATATATCTATATATTTGAATGTATCGGTTTGAGTAAAATGAGAAGTGATGGCTTTGACAGAGCAAGATGCCAGTTGGGTGATTGGTTGTGTTAAAAGGTGTTGTGCTTCAGAAACGCCAAGTTTCATTCTCAGTTTTGGTTCCAATTGCTCGGTGCCTCAGATAGAATTTGCTGTTGTTTTTGAAGCAGCATTTCTGCACCTGTGGTGGATTCTTACTGGTCCAGAGCAACGAAGGAACTGGCTGGTTCTCTGCCACATAAGTGGAGATTATTGCAAGGAGTCGAGATTTGAGCCTTTCACAAGGAAGGTGGAGAAAGAATCCATCATCATCTCTCATCACTAAGTCTCCTGTCTGTCCCGTCTGTCTGTCTCCCGTATCACGAAGGCGGTTCAACCGTGGCTGACGAGGGAAATCAAGCACAGTGTTAAATCCAAGGAAGAGGCATTTAAATTGGCCAGAGGAAGCAGCAAACCAGAGGACTGGGAGAAATTTAGAACTCAACAGAGGAGGACAAAGGGGTTAATTAGGAGGGGGAAATAGAGCATGAAAGAAAGCTTGCGGGGAATATAAAAACTGACTGTAAAAGCTTCTTTAGGTATGTAAAAAGGAAAAGATTAGTGAAGGCGATGGTAGGTCCCTTACAGTCAGAGACGGGTGAATTTATAATGGGAAACAAAGAAATGGCAGAAAAGTTAAAGGAGTACTTTGGTTCTGTCTTCACTAAGGAAGACACAAACAATCTCTCAGAAACACTAGGGGACCGAGGATCTAGTGGGAGGGAGGAACTGATGGGAATCCACATTAGTCAGGGAATGGTGATAAGGGCCTGTCCCACTTGCGTGTCCTTGGCACGCAAATTACGTGACCTCGAGGTCGCGTTGAGGCATACGGGCATCGTATGGCCACGTGGGGCCGGTCCCACTTAGAAGCGCGGAGGGGTATGGAGTTGTGCGTGACATCATGCGGGGCTCTGAAATTTTTGTACCGAACGAAATCTTCCCGCGCCAACGGCCTGTCGCGGAATTGACGGCCAAAGTGGGACAGGCACAAGACCCTGGCACGACGCAACGTCTCACCTCCAACAGCAGCAGAAGCAGGCAAACGATTGCCGAGCTCGGCCTGGAGCTCACGGCCGTTGCGGTCCAGATCCGCCCCCACTTCTTGTCCCAGAGCGGGGCCAAGAAAATTGAAGGTGGACATAAAATGCTGGAGTAACTCAGCGGGACCGGCAGTAGCTCTGGAGAGAAGCAGTGGGTGACGTTTCAGGTCAAGACCCTTCTTTCAGTCTGAAGAAGAGTCTCGACACGAAACGTCACCCATTCCTTCTTTCCAGAGATGCTGCCGGTCCCGCTGAGTTACTCCAACTTTGTGTCAATTTTGAAATGACGTCATGCGCTCCAGACGGCTGTGCGTGCGCATGTAATCGCGCCCGACCTTCACCGGACCATTGCGGCTCAACGCAACCGCGAGGTCGCGTAATTTGCGCGCCAAGGACCCGCAAGTGTGACAGGCCCTTTAGGTAAACTGTTGGGACTGAAGGCAGATAAATCCCCAGGGCCTGATGGTCTGCATCCCAGAGTACTCAAGGAGGTGGCCTTAGAAATTGTGGATACATTGGTGGTCATTTTCCAATGTTCTCTCAACTCTGGATCAGTTCCTGTGGGCTAGAGGGTAGCCAATGTAACCCCACTTTTTAAGAAAGGCGGGAGAGAGAAAACAGGGAATTATAGACCAGTTAGCCTTACATCGGTGGTGGGGAAGATGCTGGAATCAATCATTAAGTAGAATGGATGAGGGAGAGCCAGTGGATGTGGTGTATCTGGACTTTCAAAAAGCCTTTGACAAGATCCCGCACAAGATTAGTGTGCAAAATTAGAGCACATGGTATTGGGGGCATCGGCCTCTGCCTGCAGCTTGTCTGTTTTTTTCTAGCTGTTTTTAAATTTTAGTTTGTCTGAATAGTTTGGGAGATTTCTTTAGTTTTTTATGTGGGGGAGGGCAAGGGGGAACCCGCTTCCCAGTCACTTCCTGGCGGTGATGCAAATATTTCTCCGGGTTTGGTCATCGCCCCCCCTCCTCGTGGCCTACCCGCTGGATCGGAGCGGCCTTTCCTGCCGGAGACCGGGGACCGGACCTCGGCATCGGCGGCGCGGCGCAGCGCTGGATTCACCGCGGAACGGGCGATACCTACCTGGTTCGCCGTGTGAAGCTCCGGAGCGTTGGGCCTGTAGCGTCAACATCGTGGAGCTCCCAACGCGGGCGGTGCTGACTCCAACTTCGCGGAGTCCTGGGGCCCTTTGCTGAGGGCCACCAGCATGAATCTCCGCCCGGCGTGGCCTGGGGACGTCGGGAACCACGGACTCTGGTGGGAAGCGCCCGTTTTGGAGGTCCAAGCCGCTGAGGTTGTCCTCCAGTCCCGATGTCGGAGTTCCATCATTCCGGCGGGTTGCCCGTAGCGGCGACTGCGGAGGGCTGTGGAAGACCCAACCATGGGTGAACATCAGGAACATCGAGGAAGATGACTGACTTTGATGCTTTCCCTCACAGTGGGAAACATTTTGATTCTGTTGTGTGTGGATGTTTTATGTTGGACTCTATCGTGTGTTGTATTCTTTATTTTATTGTATGGCTGTAATGGTATTGTATTATATTGTATGATCTGTCAATAAAGTGCCATCGTATCGTATTGACATGGATAAAGAAGTGGTTGGCAAACAGGAAGCAAAGAGTAGGGATTAACGGGTCCCTTTCAGAATGGCAGGCAGTGACTAGTGGAGTACCGCAAGGCTCGGTGCTGGGACCGCAGCTATTTACAATATACATCAATTATTTAGATGAAGGGATTAAAAGTAACATTAGCAAATTTGCAGATGACACAAAGCTGGGTGGCAGTGTGAACTGTGAGGAGGATGCTATGAGGTTGCAGGGTGACTTGGACAGGTTGGGTGAGTGGGCAGATGCATGGCAGATGCAGTTTAATGTGGATAAATGTGAGGTTATCCACTTTGGTGGCAAAAATAAGAAGGCAGATTATTATCTGAATGGTGTCAAGTTGGGAAAAGGGGAAGTACAAGGAGATCTGGGGGTCCTTGTACATCAGTCACTGAAAGTAAGTATGCAGGTACAGCAGGCAGTGAAGAAAGCGAATGGCATGTTGGCCGTCATAACAGGAGGAGTTGAGTATAGGAGCAAAGAGGGCCTTCTGCAGTTGTATAGAGCCCTAGTGAGACCACACCTGGAGTATTGTGTACAGTTTTGGTCTCCAAATTTGAGGAGGGACATTCTTGCAATTGAGGGAGTGCAGCGAAGGTTTACAAGGTTAATTCCCGGGATGGCGGGACTGTCATATGTTGATTGAATGGAGCAACTGCGCTTGTATATTCTGGCATTTAAATCCCTTTCTCACGGGGCGACTTGACGCAAGAGTTAACCAGAGTTGAACATCGTGGGAACCTCTTGCGATAACCGTACGTCATTCGTGCACCACCGTGGCGCTAACGGCAGGCACTCGTGTAACTTGGTGACTCGGGAGAAAATTCAAACAAGCTTGAATTTCTCCAAGAGTGACTTGTACACTTGTGATTGAACATTGCAACATTTTATGCACGTAGTGGCCAGTGCGATATCCGTACTGACTCTTGCGTGTACCGTGGGAACTCCTGCGAATGGTGAACCCGGAAGTTGGACAGAGGGGACAGAAGGTGAGTAAAAATTGTCTTCTGTGGGATTGAATTTAAAAAATAAAGATTTGCATCCGCATATGGACATCAACTTATTCATGAGTTATGTTAATGAGATTCAAGAAAATAACTATAATCTTTAAAAGGGACTTTACTGAAAGGTCCCGCATTTTTATGGTCCGTGAGAAATTTTTCACATGTACTTCTTTGAGAGATGGATGCTGCTTGGCCCGCTGAGTTACTCCAGCATTTTGTGTCTAACTTGCTGATTCAGGCAGTTTTTGATTATCAAGGATTCTGCGCTGACTCTTTACTGTGAAACACACGTTGGAAATTTAAACTTGGGCGCAACTAACATCGTCTTACTACCGTGGGAACTCTTTAACTCAGCGGGCAGGCAGCAGTTAATTGTTGCTCCCTTCACTTTCCCAGGGGGTCGGGACGGGACTGGAGTTGGGAGGGAAAGGTGGGGGAGTCGAGGGAGAGGAGGGGTGTCTTCATTTACTGGCGGTGGGTGTCTGTCACTGAAACAGGCAGGTGAGATTTCACATCCACCTTGTGTGTGCCTCTCTCTCTCTCCCTCCCTCCCTCTCACGCAGGCTGAGAGACTCTGCCTCTGTGAGTGTACGTCTCTTTCTCCCCCTCTCCCACACACAGTAAGATCGAGGTCCTGTGCTCAGTCCATCTGTGTCTCCCACATACACAGTAAAACTCTGCTTCGTGTGTGTGTATACGTCTCCCCTCATTTCTCTCTCTCCCCCCCCTCCCCCATCACTGTGCCACGTGATGATTTAATTACACTTGACAGTTTACAATGTCATTCAAGATTTAACGGGAAAGCTCGGGAGACGGCCAAGTCACTCGCACAAATAACAGAAATGCCGAGTGCCGTGGGAACTCTTTGTCTACCCCCCCGTTATATCGTGTGATATCATGCTAGACCACGACCACTTCACTCTGGTCACATCTTGCGTCAAGTCGCCCCGTGAGAAAGGCCTATTAGAAGGGTGAGAGGCGATCTCATTGAAACATATAAGATTGTTAAGGGTTTGGACACGCTAGAGGCAGGAAACAAATTCCCGATGTTGGGAGAGTCCAGAACCACAGTTTTAGACTAAGGGGTGAGCCATTTAGAACGGAGATGAGGAAAAAAATTTCACACAGAGAGTGGTGAATCTGTGGAATTCTCTGCCTCAGAAGACGGTGGAGACCAATTCGCTGGATGCTTTCAAGAGAGAGCTAGATAGAGCTCTTAAAGATAGCAGAATCAAGGGCTATGGGGAGAAGGCAGGAACGGGGTACAGATTGTGGATGATCAGCCATGATCACATTGAATGGCGGTGCTGGCTCGAAGGGCCAAATGGCCTCCTCCTGCACCTATTGTCTATTGTCAGCCACGGTTCCCTCTTGCTCTGCTTAGAATCTTTCTTCCTCTTTGGAATGAAATGATCTTGAATCTTCTGGATTATTCACTGAAATTCCTGCCATTGCTGTTCCACCGTCATTCCTGCTAGGATCCTTTTCCAGTCGACCTTGGCCAGCTCCTCCCTCATGCCTCTGATTGTTCCCGGGGCCTGTGGTGACCTGTGACCGGGGCCTGTGGTGACCTGTGACCGGGGCCCGTGGTGACCTGGGACTGTCCCCATGAGAGGTTGTCCATTATCTGTTATTTGCACTTTATCAGTTTATTTATTCATGTGTGTATATATTTATATTATGATATATGGACACACTGATCTGTTTTGTAGTCAATGTCAGTCTGAAGAAGGGTTTCGGCCTGAAACGTTGCCTATTTCCTTCGCTCCATAGATGCTGCTGCACCCGCTGAGTTTCTCCAGCACTTTTGTCTACCTTTGATTTTCCAGTATCTGCAGTTCCTTCTTAAACACCTTCTATATTCTGTTCAAGAAGGAACTGCAGATGCTGGAAGATCGAAGGTACACAAAATTGCTGGAGAAACTCAGCGGGTGCAGCAGCATCTATGGAGCGAAGGAAATAGGCGACGTTTCGGGCCGCTGAGTTTCTCCAGCAATTTTGTGTACCTACCGTCTATATTCTGTTGTGCTGAAGCAAAGCAAGAATTTCATTGTCCTATCTGGGACACATGACAATAAACTCACTTGACTTGACTTGAGGTTGTGGCTGCACTGCATATTATCAGACCGGGCGTCGTTGCCACTGCTTGGGGCCACTGTCTCAGATCAAGGTGTGTGGGCTGTGTCAATCAAGTGACTGCAGGAAATACAGGAGCACTTGAGTTAACATGAGGAACTGAATCGTTCTTTATCATGGTTGAAAAGACTCAAGTGGGAGGAAAATTAAACTTTTGCACAAGAGCTTGGTTCTCCCATGTGAAGAGGGGTCCCAACCTCGCCTGTCCATTCCCTCCACTGAGGCTGACTGACCTGTGGAGTTGCTCCAGCACTTTGTGTTTTGTTCAAGGTTCCATGTCGTGCTTCTTGATGCTTGGACATCTCCAGCAGTTTTATCTTTCTGAACCTCTGACATTTATCAGTGAAAATTCCAACGTTGTGTACAGTTGTCGGTGTTATTCAGTCTTGCCCCATACTATTGGATCTCTGCCTCGCCTCTGAAACTGTGATCAGGTATTGTAGCTGGAGAGTCGGTTGGTGTAGTCATGGCCCCAAGCATTTCTACCAGTACCTGTGTGTAAGGAATGTGAAGGCAACTATTTACAGTTGCAACACTTCCCTGTGAGAACAATTGCAATTGTACGTTGGAAATCGGACCTGACTGATTCATTCCACTGACTCCCACCATCAACGGTGTCAACTCTGTAAGAAGTAGAACAGCGACTTGGCCAGGCTGCTGTAACCATCAGCCGCCTCTGGCACTGATGAGAGTTACATTCAGTGGAAGACGGGTGTCAGAACGTGGCTGCTTTCTCACTGGCTGGCTTTATTGACACGTGTACCAAGGTACAGCTGTGTGCGAACCAGCCAACACAAAGACTATGCATGATTACATCCAGCCATTTACATGATAAGCGGAATAACGTTTAATCAAGTGCAAGGTAATGCCTGACTCGGGAGCCAAGAGCAGGCAGCCAGCTGCATTCACCAGGTGACTGAGGCAGGACCTGAGGGCCCTGGGGGGGGGGGGGGGGGGTGCTGGGACCACTGGCCTTGCCAACAGTTTCCCCCACCCACCCTCTCCATGTCCACGCTCGCTCATTGGAAGCAGCAGCCACCTCCATCACCTCTATCACTTGTTACAAAGTTGTTGTATCCTCTGCCTATCAATCCTCCCCCCACCCCCCCAGTTTGAAGATGGCCGGGCGAGGTAGTTGAGGCTGGGACTATCGCAAACATTTAAGAAACAGTTAGACATGGATAGGACAGGTTTAGAGGGACATGGGCCAAACACAGTCAGATTGAACCTGTTTGTGCTCCTGACTAGTGTAGCTGGGACACTGTTGGCCAGAATGGGCAAGTCGGGCCGAAGGGCCGGTTTCCACACTGTATCAATCTATGACTCTATGAGGAGAGGGCCGACTGGATCGAGGTGATGGCAGCAATGGGCCTCTATGATCAGAGTGGAACCAAAGCCCAGAGACTCTTTGCTTCTCGACTCAGTGGGCTGTTTCTGGTCATTGTTGTACTGAACCAGGGATGCCAATAGTCTTACTGATCTGTACGCAAAACATGAATGTGGCTGTACATTGGCACAGGTGACAATGAAGGTTGGGCCTGTTTGTCCTGACACATTGTGTATTCTTGGGGCCATTCCTATTAGGTGCGTTTCACAGCCGGTGGGAATGTGAGACGTGCAAGAAGCCTTAATGCCTGGCCCGGCTGATGTATCACTGCCTGGGGCATACAATGAGTTGAAGGGTGTAGGCAATAATGTCAGTGTTTGTCACAGACGCTGTCATTTAGCAAATACTTTTAGCAGGTGTCTTTGCTCTGTTTGTTTACCCTGCCTGTGGTTTGGGGAATGTTGTGGAGGCAGTTCGGGTCTGAACAATGGTGTGAGGTGCCATAGTGAAGCACTCTGCAGCCTACATGGTCATGAGATATTCCTCAGACTATCAAAAGCTGTGCCCACACACAGAGTTGGGAGTAAGCTTTTTGCCAATTCTCTGACGGCTAAATCCCAAGGCGGTGAAAGTGACCCTGTTTTCAGGCTCTGGTTAGTTTGCAGTAATTGTCAGTTGAAGGCTCATTCAGTGAATGGGTGTGGTGTGTGGAGCTCAGCGCCTGCTCCTGGCCACCACTGACAGCCCTGCATGCTGTTGCCCAACCATTGTAAATGTCCTGCACAGCAGCAAGGAACCTGTTGGACATAAGGAGCAGTGTTGCAACAGCAAACCTGGAGCTGGGATGGGTAACCATATCCTTGCTTGACGTTGGTCCTCGTGAAGATTGGGTCTGCAGTGGACCCAAGGATTACGGCCAAGGTTTGTGTTCCATCAGCCCAGACACACAGAATGGAGAAGAGCTTCAGCCACCAACAAAATCAGGGCCGAATGTGTGATTTTGAAAAGGTGAAATGCTTTTAAATATATAAATGATGCATAGTGGAATACTCGACTAGGTTGGAGCTTGTACTCCATAACAAGAGGTTGATGTATATTGAGACAATGACCAATACCGTATCATGATAGCCCCTTTTAGTTGCTGGTGAATAAAGCTGGTGGTTGGTCAGCTGGTCGTCGTGGTTTGATGCTGCCCCTTGCCCTTGCAGTTGTCACTGAAGGGTTGGTGTGATCTGTGCGTGTGGATGGATGAGGTCCACTTTGTGGCTGGGAGACAGCTCTGTGGCTGCTGGGAGGAGGAGGTTCATGCTGATTGATGCCTGGCACAGAGACATGGTCATTGGATTTCTTTCCCTGGAGATGATCGCATTTCCAGTGCCTCTGATGGTCTGACATGATCCTCTTTAGAAACAAGGTCAATGACATTGTGAACATCCTCTCTTCCAAGTTCAGTAATCGCTGTCCACAACTTGAGTTGTTGCACATGACTGCTGACTCAGGCTGCCCCATATTTGTACTCGGCTTGCTGTTTGAAGTGTCTCCGTACCACGGTGCCGATACTGATAAAGGTTCTAATCTTTTGTTAGTCTTGTCCCTGCTGCCTCTAGTTTTTCCATTGTATGATTGTGGGACTGGGCAGCGATGTGAGGGAATCCTACAGTCTGATACAGGCCCCTCACCAAGTTCCTCTCGTGTTCTGCTGCTGTTCTGAATGACGAAAAGTGCAATTATTGTTTGACAATCTTAGAACTTTTATCAAACATCAGAAACGTTATCATGTTGGCCAGGCATTTGTGCCTTAAAGCAGTGATTCCCAACCTGGGGCCATATGGCCCCAAAATTTCAGGGGGGGAGGCCACAGAAAAATTTGGGGATTTAGGGGGCCACAGACTCAATGAAGGGGGCCACTTTTTTTCCGCTAATAATGTCAGGGGGGGTGGCCACAAAAAAATTAAAGAGCCCAAGGGGACCGTGAACTACAAAAGGTTGGGAACTGTAGTGTATTTTGAGGTACTTGGAACTGACTCAAAAGAACTCTCAGATACAGGAGTAAACTAACAAGCTACTTTATTGTAGGATGCCACCATGAGTCCCCTCGCACTAGACATAACATATGCTAATTACATTATATACATTACAGGAACCACTGCCTTAAAGGATATTTCAGGCTGTAGATTCTGCATTAAATCGTTCACTGTTTGCCACTGCACTGTCACACTTCATGCTTTCTGCAGTTCAGATTTAAGATCAGGTTTCCGAACGAACAAAATCAACATTCAATCTATGTAACGTTTCAATATATTATGCATGCACTTTTCTAAAGGCACCTTAACTGAAAGATAATGAATTAAATCCTTCTGACTTCCCAGTTCTCCCACCAGTGTTACTGTCTCCGACTACATTCTATCTGTGTCCCGCCCACTCCCCTGACATTAGTCTGAAGAAGGGGCTCGACCCGAAACGTCACCCATTCCTTCTCTCCATAGATGCTGACTGTCCCGCTGTGTTACCCTCGTGACAATATTGTGTCCACCATGCATCATGTAAGACTGAAAGTGAATAGAATTCCCAAGAGCCGCCACTGCACTATATTTATTATTTAACTTTCATTTTGAAGCTTTGTGGCCCTGTCCCACGGTACGAGTTCATTCCAACAGCTCTCCCGAGTTTGCCCTGATTCGAACTCGGAGATTGACGGTAATGGCCGCTCGTCGGTACTCGGGACTCTCGTGGACATTTTTCAACATGTTGAAAAATCTTCACGAGTCTTCCCTTGCTTACCTGCCATTAGCGAGTCTTCCCGAGTACCTGAGTTAGCGTTACGAGCCGCTAAGAGACGTCCCCGAGCTCCGACGTACCCGCTACGTTCATTCTTCGTGCTTACCACGAGTTTGATTTTTTTTTTAACTCCGGGGAGCTCTTGGAATGAACTCGTACAGTGGGACAGGGCCATTAGTTGCATCATTACCGCGTTGGTTTCTGAGCAGAACGGTTGTGAGTACAGAAGAGCAGTGCCTGTTATTGTGTAAATACCACATTCTCACCTGCATCATCTATTTTGTCATATTTGCTGCAATTTTCACAACTTAAAGCTTTATTTGAGAAGTGTTCAGAGCTGTTACTTGGCACAACAAATAATGTTGGTATTGTTTGGTCAACGTGGCGACAGACTGAACTGTTCTTATCTGCCGGCAACTTTCACATCAATCGGTTGAAAAGTAATTAGGGATATTTGTAATATTTAATACAAGCCAATGTTTACAGCATTTATTTAATGGGAATGGGGAGGACAATTGTAAGACTGGGTTTAGGCAGGTAGATGCACATAATGCCATTTGTATTTCAGTGAATTAAAGGAGATTTATAATTGTTCTTCCATTATATCCATTCGACAATTATAGATTTCAATTTTCTTTTTAATTAAAAAAAAATTTCCCCGAGTTTCTATTTTAGTTTGTTTTAATTTTCAGAAGATTGTAATTTTTGGACGGATCTAATCCACAGCAATATAAAGAAGTGGTTCACTCTAATGGAGACTGCAGTGGCTCCCCTCTTGTAGATAACTTGTTGATGTCCTTAAGTGGGTTTCTCCCCCCATCCTCTTCAGAAGCCATCCAAGCTTCTGTTTCCCGAGCTGAACTAGTGATATTCTGTTGGATTCCTCCATGGGATGTGGTCTGCTCCAGGGTTGCTCTTGAGTGATGCATGCTACCTTACAATGCTCTACGTTGCAGCCTATAGGTCAGAACCATACTTTAATCTCTCTCTGTTTACTTTGCATAGAAACAACAATGGGGAGGTTGGGGATAGCATTGAGCAGGAAAATAGGGATGTGTGTAGCAAAGGTACAGCGTTATCATGGGTGACTTTAACCTACATATAGATTGGGCCAACCAAATTGGTAACAGTGCTGAGGAGGAGGATTTCCTGGAATGTATACGGGATGGGTTTTTAAACCAATATGTAGAGGAACCGACTAGAGGGC
Source organism: Leucoraja erinaceus (assembly GCF_028641065.1). Taxonomy (NCBI): domain Eukaryota; kingdom Metazoa; phylum Chordata; class Chondrichthyes; order Rajiformes; family Rajidae; genus Leucoraja; species Leucoraja erinaceus. The sequence continues at coordinate 3,193,192 of NC_073384.1, read as the reverse complement.
AGACCATCCTAGACTGGGTATTGTGTAATGAGGAAGGTTTAGTTAGTGATCTTGTTGTGCAAGATCTTGTCTTCCAATGTCCTCTGGATTCTGGATCGGTTCCTGTGGACTGGAGGGTAGCCAATGTAACTCCAATTTTTACGAAAGGAGGGAGAGAAGAAAATAGGAAATTATCGACCAGTTAGCCTTACATCGGTAGTGGGGAAGATGCTGGAGTCGATTGTTAAAGATGTTATAGCAGCGCATTTGGAAAGCAGTGACGGGATCAGTCAAAGTCAGCATGGTGAAGGGGAAAATCATGCGTGAGTAATCTTCTTGAATTTTTTGAGGATGTAACAAGTAGAATGGAATGGATGTGGTGTATCTGGATGTGGTGTACCTGGACTTTCAAAAAGCCTTTGACAAGGCCCCGCACAAGAGATTAGTGTGCAAAATTAGAGCATGTAGAATAGAATAGAATAGAATGCAATTTATTGTCATTCAAACCTAGGTTTGAACGAAATATCATTTCTACAGTTTTTTTTACATTACAAAACAATCCAAGACACTTAACACAGTTTACATAAACATCCATCACAGTGAGTCTCCAACATCTCCTCACTGTGATGGAAGGCAAAGTCTTTATCTCTTCCCTTTGTTCCTTCTCCCGTGGTCCAGCAGTCCAACTGCAGTGTCGAGGCGAACTGGGGCTCCGATGTTAAAGCCCCCGGCGGGCGATGGTAAGTCCTGAGGCCGTTTAAGCCACGCCGGGCGATGTTAGGCCCCGGCTCCGTGTCCTTTAAACCCGCGGTTCCAGCGGGAGAAGTCGCCGTTGCGGAGCTCGGAAAAGCGGTCTCCCACCAGGGACCTGCGAGCTCCCGATGTTCCCGTCCACCGGGTCTGCGGCCAGTGCCTCCGAGCTCCAAAGGTCGGGTCACAGCCGCGCGCCACCACAGCTCTTCCCGCTCCGAAGTTGTCCAGCTCCGCGATGTCAGTTCCGCAGGCTCTGCAACTGGAGCCCTCGGGTTAGTCCCGGCCGGAGGTCACCGCCGGCTCCACGATGTTAGGCCCAACGACATCCGAGACCCGACAGGGAATAGTCGGGTCCCTGCACAGGGAAGAGATTTAAAACGGTTTCCCCCACAGCCCCTCCACATACACAGCTAAAAAAATAAAATAAAAACTAACTCAAGACATACATTTAACAAGACAAAAAATAAAAAAAGACAGATGACTGTAGTTAAGCCGCTGCCGTTAAGGCGCCGCCACTGTACCATGTAGTATTGGGGGTAGGGTAATAACATGGATAGAGAACCGGTTGGCAGACAGGAAACAGAGTAGGGATTAATGAGTCCTTTTCAGAATGGCAGGCATTGACCAGTGGGGTACCGCAAGGCTCGGTGCTGGGACCCCAGTTATTTACAATATATATTAATGATTTAGACGAGGGAATTAAATGTGACATCTCTAAGTTTGCGAATGACACAAAGCTGGGTGGCAGTGTGAGCTGTGATGAGGCTGCAGGGTTTGGATAAGTTGGGTGAGAGGGCAGATTTTTTTTTTCTTGTTGTATGACTGCAGAAACCAAATTGCGTTTGAACTTCATTTGAGATTCAAATGACAATAAACGGTATCGTATTGTAGATTAGATGAGATTCAACTTTATTGTCATTGCACAGAGTACAAGTACAGGTACAACAAAATGCAGTTTTGCATCTAACCAGAGCGCAAAGCAGTAAAGTGCTGATGAAGACAATATATACAAATGAGGATATATTGGTGTATGTACATAGGCATATACATATATACAGGTAGTTGTTAAGGTGTAAAGATTAACATGTGCTATATTCTGATGATAAGAGCTTAACTGTAAATTATATAAACTATAAATAATACTGATGAGAAGGGGGGGGGGGATAGCGCGAGGCCTGTGAGTTCAGCCGGGTAATGGTGTTGGGGAAGAAGCTGTTCCTTAGTCTGCTGGTGCAAGACCTGAAGCTCCTGTACCGCCTCCCTGATGGGAGGAGGGCAAACAGTCCATGGTTGGGGTGTGCGGGGTCCTTAATGATTTTGCCAGCCCGTCTCAGACACCGTGTGCGGTGAAGGACAGCTATGGCAGCAGGGAGCGGGGCACCGATGATGTGCTGAGCGGTTTTCACCAACCGTTGCAGTGCCTTCCTGTCAGCTGTGGTGCAACTGCTGTACCATACCGTGAAGCAGGTGGTCCGGATGCTTTCTATGGTACAGCGGTAGAAGTTGGACAGGATCTGGGGGGGACAGGTGAACTTTCTTGAGCCTCCTCAGAAAGTAGAGGCGCTGCTGCACCTTTTTAATCAGTGTTGAGGGATCAGGACAGATCCTCAGAGATGTGCACCCCGAGGAATTTGTAGTTGGGGACGCGCTCCACCTCGGTCCCGTTTATGTGGATGGGGGTGTGTCTGCCGCCTCCTTCGATTTCCTTCGTCTTCTTCTGTGTGTTGAGGACAAGGTTGTTGTTGGTACACCAAGCTGCCAGGTGCTGGACCTCCTCCCTGTAGGCTGATTCGTTGTTGTCCCTGATCAGTCCTACCACCGTGGTGTCATCAGCGAATTTTATGATGGAGTTGGAGCCATGAATAGGGATGCAGTCGTGGGTGAAGAGGGAGTAGAGTAGAGGGCTGAGCACACAGCCCTGAGGCACGCCAGTGTTCAAATGCAGTATAATATGGATAAATGTGAGGTTATCCACTTTGGTGGCAAGAACAGCAAGGCAGATTATTATCTGAATGGTGTCAGATTAGGAAAAGGGGAGGTGCAACGGGACCTGGGTGTGCTTGTACATCAGTCACTGAAAGTGAGCATGCTGGTACAGCAGGCAGTGAAGAAAGCTAATGGCATGTTGGCCTTCATTGCGAGAGGATTTGAGTTTCGAAGCAAGGAGGTCCTACTGCAGTTGTACAGGGCCCTGGTGAGACCATGAGTATTGTGTGCAATTTTGATTTCCTAATTTGAGGAAGGACATTCTTGCTATTGAGGGAGTGCAGTGCAGGTTCAGGAGGTTAATCTCCGGGATGGCGGGACTGACATATGATGAAAGAATGAGTCGACTGGTCTAAAATTCACTGGGATTTATAAGGATGAGAGGATATCTTATAGAAACATATAACAACATAAGGGATTGGACAGGCTAGATTGTGGAAAAATGTTCCCGATGTTGGGGAGTCCAGAACCAGGGGAGAATAAGGGATAGGCCATTTAGGACTGAGATGAGGAAAACCTTTTCATCCAGGGAGTTGTGAATCTGTTGAATTCTCTGCCACAGAAGGCAGTGGAGGCCAATTCACTGGATGTTTTCAAGAGAGAGTTAGATATAGCTCTTAGGGCTAACAAAATCAAGGGATATGGGGAGAAAACCGTTTATGATCAGTCATGATCATATTGAATGGCGTTGCTGGCTCGAAGGGCTGACTGGCCTACTCCTGCATCTATTTTTCTATGTTTTCTGTAACGCTCCATTTATAGTGGAGACACAAGAACTGCAAATGCTGGATTCATGAGCAAATCGCAAAGTGTTGGAGGAACTCAGTGGGTCAGGCAGTATCTGTGGAGGGAAAACGTGGTCGACGTTTTGGGTTAAAACTCTGCATCGAAACAGGGAACGTAGAGGGTTCATTGGAAGTTGGTGTAGAGGGCCGATATAAAGGAGGGGAAGGAGGGGGGGGAATATAAAGGGGGAGGCTTTAGTTTTGGCCACATACCATGAGAGAATCAATAAAATAATTAATGCTTTAAAGGGGAGGCCATTTAAGACTGAGGTGAGAAAACATTTTCATCCAGGGAGTTGTGAATCTGTTGAATTCTCTGCCACAGAGGGCAGTGGAGGCTAAATCACTGGGTGGATTTAAGAGAGAGTTAGATAGAGCTCTTGGGGCTAGTGGAGTCAAGGGATACAAAATTCTTAAGGGGTTGGACAGGCTAGATGCAGGAAGATTGTTCCCGATGTTGGGGAAGTCCAGAACAAGGGGTCACAGTTTAAGGATAAGGGGGAGATCTTTTAGAACTGAGATGAGAAAAACATTTTTCACACAGAGAGTGGTGAATCTGTGGAATTCTCTGCCACAGAAGGTAGTTGAGGCCAGTTCATTGGCTATATTTAAGAGGGACTTAGATGTGGCCCTTGTGGCTAAAGGGATCAGGGGGTATGGAGAGAAGGACAGGTACAGGATACTGAGTTGGATGATCAGCCGTGATCATATTGAATGGCGGTGCAGACTCGAAGGGCCGAATGGCCTACTCCTGCACCTAATTTCTATGTTTCTATGTTTCTATGATATGGGGAGAAGGCAGGCACCGGTTATTGATAGGGGACGATCAGCCATGATCACAATGAATGGCGGTGCTGGCTCGAAGGGCCGAATGGCCTCCACCTGCACCTATTTTCTAAGTTTCTATGCATTTAGCCATCGGCATTTTAGTAGCTATTCTAATTTATAAAAGTACATTTAAAAAGATCTAATTCCATATGCATTTGGTAAATATCTTTTTTGTTTTACAGTTATGAGAAAATGAGTGTGGGACGTAAACGGACAAAGCTGGTGGGGGTCATGCTGATGGTCAACTTCTTCATTTACATCGTGGTGGAGATTTCATGGAGCGATCAGGAAGATAAGAACTCGACTAAAAAGCTCATCATTGCAGACGATGGATTTTGGAAATCTGTGGTTCCGATTAAACCGTACTGGAATCGTGAACAGCACAGACTAGATGAGTTGTACAACCCTGTGACTGCAGCCCTGCACAATAGAACCGTGGTGGGGAACATAAACATCACCAGCATGTACACCTGTGAACCTAATTCACGCATCAAGGAGGAGATAATCAACTTTGATAGTCTTCCCGACCGCTTCAAGGATTTCCTCACCTACTTGCGATGTAGGAGTTACCCTTTGATCATTGACCAACCGGCCAAATGCCAGAATAACCCTGTGCTTCTCCTGGCTATAAAGTCACTGGAGTCCCACTTTGACAGGCGGCAGGCGATCCGCCAGTCATGGGGCAATGAGACCACAATCAGAAACAAGACCATTGCTCGGATATTTTTACTGGGCAAGTCGTCTCAGGCAGATGACTTTCCCGACTTATCCGAGATGCTTCAGTTCGAGAGTAACCAGCACAAAGACATTCTCCTGTGGGATTACAGAGACACCTTCTTTAATCTAACACTAAAGGAAGTGTTATTTTTAGAGTGGATCAGCAAATCATGCCCCAATATTCAATACATTTTTAAAGGAGATGATGATGTCTTTGTAAATACGATGCAAATACTTGAATATTTAGATACTTTGGATAAGAATAAAGCTAAAGATCTGTTTATTGGTGATGTTATTACAAATGCAGGGCCTCATCGAGAGAAGAAACTGAAGTATTATGTTCCTGAGAGCATGTTTGAGGGTGTGTACCCACCGTATGCAGGTGGTGGTGGCTTCCTCTACTCTGGATACTTGGCAAAGAGACTTCATAACATCTCATACCAGGTTGCACTATATCCAATTGATGATGTGTACACTGGAATGTGCCTTAGAAAACTTGGCCTAGCTCCAGAGAAACACAAGGGTTTCAGGACTTTTGATATTTTGCAAAAAGATAGACATGTTACGTGTGCGTATAAAAACTTGATATTAGTCCACAGCAGGAGTCCTCAAGAAATGATAAGGATCTGGAACAGGCTGCAAGATCCTCAGTTGAAATGTTAGTCTCAGATTCCACTGAAGGAAATGGTTGTGATACTTGATACCAGTTTCTATTGGATGCGGAATGTTTTCTGATTTTGCATAGTTGATCACTTAATGATATCAAGTGCGAATAAACGGTGCAAAATCTGTTTGAAGGAGGCTCCAAGGATACCGCATCACGGAGAGACATCGTGGGCCAAAGGAGTGTACGTTTGACCCTAAACGCCATGTCTCACTGAATTACAGAACAATTTCACCGACTCCAAATGTCCAGCGTCTCTCTCCAACACAGCATCCTCGGCCAAGGATTCTTCCTATTCCCTATCAGAAGGAATTCCAGGAGATGGTGTTTATTCAGTGCATCAAGCCAAATCAAAGTTGTGGCACAACGAGATGATGAGATTGTTGCACTGGGCAGATGTAGCCATGAGCAGAATAATGTCTCTAAATTGTGTGCAAACAGATCATGTTAGAGATTCACTGTCAGTTATATTTCATTATGTGCTGTACATCAGGAAGGGGAATGTTTCATGTCTTCAAAGAAGAATGTCAATGTATTTTGTTTAATAAATCTAATTTCTGAATAGAAAGTCAATGCTATTTAAATGTTTGTGTGGGTGGCAAAAAAAATCCATAAGTTTTCTACAAATGTTGGACTAGCAGGAGATTATTGCCAGTCTATTAAATGTTTGCTGGACATTCTCCATAATATGTAAGCATGTGTGCTTCCTGTGTTTATGTGGATAAGTGCCTGCCATTTTATTTATTCAGATCCAAGACCAAATTGTTTTTAAAATGAAAAATATATGGTGTATTATTTTGTCTGTAAAACCTGTTACGTGTGACTTGTCTCTAAATAAACGGTTAATATAATCCTTGTCACCTTTCAAGATATAATGAAAGATCCTCCAGCAAGGATTTCTTTAAACTGGAGCGAATGGTGCACTATACAGCGATGTCCCAGTTCAATCCTGGACACTCCACCAACAAGCTGCTCACACACAGTCATACAGCACGGAAACAGGCCCTTCGGCCCAACTGACCAACATGTCCCATCTACACTAGTCCCACATGCCTGCGTTTGTTTCACTTTTAGTTCTGTAACATTCGGTGAAAAGCTTTTTGTTGGGTGGTCCCACTTGGGCGACCTAATTGGCGAGTTTAGAAGAGTTTTAAAAAATGACGTGTTGAAGACCTCCTTCTACCTCCTTTGACTATGTTGAAGACCAGCTTTGACTAGCGACGACTAACTTCGGGAAAAATTGGACACCGAATAGTGGAGAGTGAAGACGACCTCCTTCGACCTCCCTTCGACTATGATGAAGACTATCTACGACTACCTTCGCCTAACTTCAATTACCTTCGACTACCCTCGATTACCTACGACTAACATGCCGATCAACTACAACCTACTATGACTAAACCTACGAGTAAAACCAGTATCAATTTTTTCCATGGTGACCTTTTTTTACTAACAGGCATTTTTTAACATACTGAAAGAAACGCGCGACTTAGCTGAGGCTCCGAGTACGCGGAGACCACTCTCGAGCATGAAGGAGAGTTACGAAGACCTCCTACAACCTCGCGTCGACCATGCTGCGAGTATGAGTCAGGGCAAACTCGCCGGAACTCGCGGACTCGAGGTCACCCAAGTGGGACAGGCCCTTAAGAGTGGATCAGCAGAAAGACAATACATGATTATAATCAATCCATTTACAGTGTATAAATACATGATAAGGGAACAACATTTAGTGCAAGGTAAAGCCAGCAAAGTCTAATCAAGGATAGTCCGAGGATCATCAAAGACGTCGATTGTAGTTCAGAAATGCTCTCTGGTAGTGGTAGGATGATTCAGTTGCATGATAACAGCTGGGAAGAAACTGTTTCTGAATCTGGAGGTGTGCGTTTTCACACTGCTGTACCTTTTGCCTGAAGGGAGAGGGGAGAAGAGGGAATGGCCAGGATGCGACTCGTCCTTGATTATGCTGCTGGCCTTGCCCGGGCAGCGGGAGGTGTAGATGGAAGGGAGGTTGGTTTGTGTGACGGTCTGGGCTGCGACCACAATTCGCTGCAATTTCTTGCGGTCCTGGATGGAGCTGTTCCCAAACCAAGCTGTGATGCATCCCGATAAAAGGCTTTCTAAGGTGCATCTGTAGACATTGGTGAGAGGTGTAGGGGACATGCCAAACTTCCTAAGCCTTCGAAGGAAGTAGAGGCGTTGTTGTGCTTTCTTGGTCGTTGATTCAATATGGATGGTCCAGGTGAAGTTGTCGGTGATATTGACTCTGAGGAATTTGATGTTTTCAACCATCCCTTCTTCGGCACCATCAGTGCAAACTGGGATATGTGAACCGCTTCACTTCCTGAAGTCAATCACTATCTCCTTTGTCTTGCTGTCATTAAGAGAAAGGTTATTGTCTCGACATCAGGACACGAGGTTCTCGATCTCCTTCCTGTACTCTGTATCATCATTATTTGATATCCGGCCCACAATGGTGGTGTCGTCTGTGAATTTGTAAATTAGACAATAGGTGCTGGAGTAGGCCATTTGGCCCTTCGATGTGATCACGGCTGATCATCCACAATCAATACCCCGTTCCTGCCTTCTCCCCATATCCCCTGACTCCGCTATCTTTAAGAGCCCTATCTAGCTCTCTCTTAAAAGTATCCAGAGAACTGGCCTCCACCGCCCTCTAAGGCAGAGAATTCCACAGACTCACCACTCTCTGTGTGAAAAAGTGTTTCCTCATCTCCGTTCTAAATGGCTTACCCCTTATTCTTAAACTGTGGCCCCTGGTTCTGGACTCCCCCAACATCGGGAACATGTTTCCTGCCTCTAGCGTGTCCAAACCCTTAATAATCTTATATGTTTCAATAAGATATCCTCTCATCCTTCTAAATTCCAGAGTATACAAGCCCAGCCGCTCCATTATCAGCATATGACAGTCCCGCCATGCCGGGAATTAACCTTGTGAACCTAAGTTGCACTCCCTCAATAGCAAGAATGTCCTTCCTTAAATTAGGGGACTAAAACGGCACACAATACTCCAGGTGTGGTCTCACCAGTGCCCTGTACAACTGCAGAAGGACCTCTTTGCTCCTATACTCAACTCCTCTTGTTATGAAGGCCAACATACCATTGGCTTTCTTCACTGCCTGCTGTACCTGCATGCTTACTTTCATAGACTGATGAACAAGGACCCCCAGATCCCGTTGTACTTCCCCTTTTCCCAACTTGACGCCATTTAGATAATTGAATTAGATTTGTACATGGCTGCACAGTGGTGGGGTGTACAAGGAGTAAAGAAGGCGGCTGAGAACACATCATTGTGGGGAACCAGTGTTGAGGATTATGGTGGAGAATGATTTGTCCCCTATCCTCACTGATTGGGGTCTGTAGGTCAGGAAGTCGAGGATCCAGTTGCAGAGGTGACACCAAGTCCTGTAAGTTTGGTGATAAACTTGGATGGTATTAAAGGCAGAGCTATTGGCCCATATCCATCCACGGGTCAGGATGATTTGAATAAGACCTCAAATGGAAGAATTTCCTAAGGAAATTTCGTAATCAATTTCAGCTTTGTGGAAATTTCTGAAGGAGGGTCTCGACCCGAAACGTCGCCTATTCCTTCTCTCCATAAATGCTGCTTCACCTTCTGGGTTCCTCCAGCAGTTTTGTCTACCTTCAGCTGTGTGGTTGGTGATTTGGAAATGGTGTTCTACCCATGTGTGAAAGATAATCAGAACAAGGTTCTTTCCTTAATCCAGTGACGTCAGGTTCCCACTTGGATGTTGGTGACGCAGTTACATCCCAATAATTGTAAGATGGTAGATATTGAATGTGAATATATTAGAGTTGTGGGGTTTGTCTTGGGAATCATGAACATCTTGAAATATGATTTAATATCCAACAGTTTAAATTACAACATTGTTACATTTTTAATTTATTTAACTTGCCCATTGTGTACAGTTTTGGTCTCCTATTTTGAGGAAGGACATCCTTGTGATTGAGGCAGTGCAGCGTAGGTTCACGAGATTGATCCCTGGGATGGCGGGACTGTCATATGAGGAAAGATTGAAAAGACTAGGCTTGTATTCACTGGAGTTTAGAAGGATGAGGGGGAATCTTATAGAAACATATAAAATTATAAAAGGAATGGACAAGCAAGATGCAGGAAATATGTTCCCAATGTTGGGCGAGTCCAGAACCAGGGGCCACACAGTCTTAGAATAAAGGGGAGGTCATTTAAGACTGAGGTGAGAAAAAACTTTTTCACCCAGAGAGTTGTGAATTTGTGGAATTCCCTGCCACAGAAGGCAGTGGAGGCCAAGCCACTGGATGGATTTAAGAGAGAGGTAGATAGAGCTCTAGGGGCTAGTGGAGTCAAGGGATATTGGGAGAAGGCAGGCACGGGTTATTGATAGGGGACGATCAGCCATGATCACAATGAATGGCGGTGCTGGCTCGAAGGGCCGAATGGCCTCCTCCTGCACCCATTTTCTATGTTTCCATCGAGAGAAATAACTGCTGTTCTATTCATAAGATCTACACTTTTCAAAATGAATGTTTTAAAAATTAATTGGGTGTCTTTTGTGTTTATGTTTTTTCAGTATGATCTTGGTTGTAATATTGTAGTAGAATTAAACATAGTCTCTCTGATGCTCAAGTTATGACATGAACAGTGATTCGCAGGATGCTGCCAAACGAGGGAATTTGTGACTCAGTCACTCAGAACTTGCGTCCGCTGATGCTGCAGAAGGAAACTTGTGAAAATGGGGAATGATTCATTGTTCAGCATTTCAAGGGATTAGAACTGGGAAACATTGCCCATTCATGGTAAAGGTCCCACAACGGGTGCAGCAGCATCTATGGAGCGAAGGAAATAGGCAACGTTTCGGGCCGAACCTTCTGGAAATAGGCAACGTTTCGGGCCGAAACCCTTCCGGGTTTCGGCCCGAAACGTTGCCTATTTCCTTCGCTCCATAGATGCTGCTGCACCCGCTGAGTTTCTCCAGCTTTTTTGTGTAACCTTCGATTCTCCAGCATCTGCAGTTCCCTCTTAAACACATGGTAAAGGTCCTGCAGTTTGATAAATCTTAGCTCCAATGTGGACACGAAATGTGGAGTTCTTTAATCTGTCGACACGTATTAAATTGAGGACCTGTGGCTGAGGCTGGGCCTGTAGTAAAATAAGAACCAGGCAGTTGAACAGCATTGGGAAACACTTCACCCTCAGCATGGATATCTGTCATCTTATTGTTCTTGCTTTGCCTGGGGCCCTTCTGATTTACTTGGCACACAGCAGATCACAGGTTACTTCAGAACAGGAGTGGTCTGTTTTAGCTCAAAACATGGTGATACGTAATTGCACAGAGCAAAAGAGGCCTTCAGGATAGCTATCATCCTTTCCACCCTGTAATTTAGTTATTTTCTGGAGATGAAAGTTACACAAGAGAAGACAGGAAGTAAGACATCTTCACCCTTATATGAACCTTCAAAGTAAGGGAATTACATATATAAAGAACTATAATAAAGTAGAAGGAAACAGGAATTATTCACATTGTTGGGTTTTCCTGACATCACCCTTGAATGGGGACATTTTTAATTTCCATCCTTGTAACATCCTTTAATAATTTAATCTTTTTGGCCACATGAAATTGCTTGTGTGATAAAACTTAGGAACCTGACACCAGGTCTGTTTGGCAACGCCATAGACCATTATGCTATGCATATACTTGTGTATGTATAGGGCAGTGGTTCCCAACGTGGGGTGTACGCCCCACAGGGGGGCAATTTGATTTTTAAGGGGGGCAATTGAGTGCAACTGAGGAGGTCTGATTCCAAATTTTCGATTTTTTTTTTGGATTTTCCATCAGGTAAACATATGTAGTTTATGTTTCAGATGTTATTTTGAGTAAATAATTTATTTTGGGTAAAAAGGGTCTTTATTGTGTAGTTATTACATAATCACCGCGCCATTGCCCTTCACGCACGTCGCACGAAGCGCGTGAGGTCATGGGAGAACCTTATTTATTGAATTGGATTTAGAAATGCGATTCAAAGAGCTTTTGCTAAGTTACCCTTATAATATCTATTTCCTCCGTTTTCTCTCAAGGGAAAGCAATCCATTTTCTGAGAATTATTTCTTTGTCTGCTCGTGCTAAAATGAGTAGTGCAAGCAAGAAGAAAGTTCGTCAGTATTCAGAGGAATATTTAAAACTTGGTTTCATACCCGCTGTCCATGATGAACGGTTACCTTTCTGCCTCTTATGCCAACAATGCTTGACCAACGAATCAATGAAACCAGGTCGTCTTGAGGTGCATTTCAGCTGATCATCAGGATTTTAGAGGTGATTAGGTGGGGCATGGCCAAAAAAAGGTTGGGAACCACTGGTATAGAGTATATACGTGTGTGTATAGACTATATACATATATACGTGTGTGTATAGACTATATACATATATATGTGTGTGTATAGACTATATACATATATACGTGTGTGTATAGACTATATACGTATATACGTGTGTGTATAGACTATATACATATACGTGTGTGTATAGACTATATACATATATACGTGTGTGTATAGACTATATACATATATACGTGTGTGTATAGACTATATACATATATACGTGTGTGTATAGACTATATACATATATACGTGTGTGTATAGACTATATACATATATACGTGTGTGTATAGACTATATACATATATACGTGTGTGTATAGAGTAAAAATACAAGATTATGGTTCCAACAGGTTTTAGTAAACAATGGCGTGTGTGACTGAATGGAGTATACGATCACATTTATTGCAAGGATCTATCTGAGCTGAGAACGCAATTAGCCATTGCTGCTTTTTGCTGAGAGACCACATTTATTTCTCTTAGTGAATGCCTGTTCTAAAGTTGGAAAGACTTTACTTCCTTTAAAATTAGATAAAATTAGAGTGGAGCTTTTAAAAACCTGTCAAGATTTCCATGTTCTCGGGATTTCTAAATCTAAATTTTATTAGTTATTTCTGTTATGACATTGGTTGGAAGCTGCATACCAAATCTCATTGCGCTTATGTGCAAGACAATAAAATATATTGTTATTATTATTATTATTAACATCAGCGAGTTGGAATCCATAGAGCAGAGGTGGGTAACCTTGTTCTGCATAGGGGTTGGGACCCACGTCTGTGAGTGGATGGCGGGCCACATCTATTATGTGTACACACGGATCCAGCCCCAGATGGCAAGCATCGAATCACATGTTCACAGAAGGCAGACAAAAATGGTGGAGAAACTCAGCGGGTGAGACAGTCTCAAGCAATCCTTGCATGTCCCACCCGCTGAGTTTCTCCAGCATTTTTGTCCACCTTCGATTTTTCCAGCATCTGCAGTTCTTTCTTAAACGTGTTCACAGAAGGTGCGTGGCCGTGCGGGCGGCTTTGCGCAGGACGCGGTACGGACAGAGCTCGGCCACATGGTCGGCAGGCCAGATGATTACGGGGAGAAAAAAATCAGCCTGTGGGCCGGATGATTTCAGGTTACGGGCCGCATTTGGCCCGGGGGCCATAGGTTGCCGACCCCTGAGGTATATGGACAGGTGATTTGTGTTCGCATTGAACTTCTCGATCTTAACTTCTCGATCTTAAACGTCGTGCTCAGAGCAGTGATTTATGAAAAGTTGGTAATGGTTCATGATATAGAAACATAGAAATTAGGTGCAGGAGTAGGCCATTCGGCCCTTCGAGCCTGCACACCGCCATTCAATATGATCATGGCTGATCATCCAACTCAGTATCCTGTACCTGCCTTCTCTCCATACCCTCTGATCCCCTTAGCCACAAGGGCCACATCTAACTCCCTCTTAAATATAGCCAATGAACTGGCCTCAACTACCCTCTGTGGCAGAGAGTTCCAGAGATTCACCACTCTCTGTGTGAAAAAAAAGTTCTTCTCATCTCAATTTTAAAGGATTTCCCCTTATCCTTAAGCTGTGACCCCTTGTCCTGGACTTCCCCAACATCTGGAACAATCTTCCTGCATCTAGCCTGTCCAACCCCTTAAGACTTTTGTAAGTTTCTATAAGATTCCCTCTCAATCTCCTAAATTCTAGAGAGTATAAACCAAGTCTATCCAGTCTTTCTTCATAAAACAGTCCTGACATCCCAGGAATCAGTCTGGTGAACCTTCTCTGCACTCCCTCTATGGCAATAATGTCCTTCCTCAGATTTGGAGACCAAAACTGTACGCAATACTCCAGGTGTGGAGTCTAGATAATGAACTAACTGCATACAACTCACCGATTACTCATACGGGGATTACACATACTGGGATTACACATACTGGATTACACATACTGTAGCGATGTTACAATACTTACATTCAGCGGCGCTGCAGTTCCACCACTGGCCATGTGTGTGACTTTGGCACCTTTGAGGGGAGGGGGGGGGGGCGGGATTAAAATGTTGTTTTCGCATGCCTGTCCGAGATATATTTTCTGGGGCTGCTAGCTGATGCAGAAAAATCGTTCCGACTTCCGTTCTCGGAAGTTTAAAAAAAAATAAATCGTGGGACAATTTAATCCCTGGAATAAAATAAAAAGCTACTTCTAACGCCCTCAAGGCCTACAACGGGACAAATCTCACGTAGGGGACAAAACAAAATGTAAGTTGTTTACTTTACATATAAACTTGCTTCTCAGGATGACTTTAATCAAATTTTCCTTGGTGATAATGTGATGTTGGCCCCATACGAACCGGCAGTGTTTTTCCTGCCGATATGGGGTTCAAATTCACTGTAACCGCAACGTTCCAATCGATCGCGGTCCACAAAAACCCATTCACAAGATGATTAAAATGCTCATTAATTTACGGGAATTAAACATTAAATTCCTCCCATTTGGCCTATAAATTCATGACAATGAGATTTAAAAATCATGTTATTTTGTGAATTCTTGTGTGAATGTTATTTGGACACTTAGGCTATTTAAAAATGTTAACCTTTTCTTAAGAAATGGATAGATGTTTAGATCTAGTAATTGAATTTTGTAATTAGCTACAATTAGGTAACTAACTAATTATATGCTTTAATTTCAGGTCATCCAAGTAAGATTGTTTAATATTTGTTTCAGAATGCTTCAATCTATAATAACTGAAAATTTCATTCAGTTCTCTTAATTTCTAAGAAAGTTATGGGCTTTTGACCGACCTCTATCACAGCTTTTGAGTTAAGTCGATGGAAAAGCAATAGGGAACAAGATGCTAATTTCCGAGTATGAAAATGGCCATAACCTTTTTAATACTGAAGATATGAAAGTGAATTAGGTGTCAAATTAAACTTCTTTTTATGCTTTATCTCAGAATTTTGTAACATTGCTACATATTGGATCCCACAGACTGGGATTACACACACTCGGATGACACATTCTGGGATGACACATTCTGGGATGACACATTCTGGGAGGACACCTCATGGTTAGATGTGTGAATGTCGATTACAAAACCTACACCTATTAATAAAGCATTAAAAATAATTTCAAATAACCTGATAAAACTATGGAAGGTAGACAAAAATGCTGGAGAAACTCAGCGGGTGAGACAGCATCTATGGAGCGAAGGAATAGATGACATTTCGGGTCGAGGCCCTTCCTCGTGTATATGAATAAAACATTGTATAATTTAACATTTTGAATGTTGATATATTTTTAAAGGTTTTTCTCCCAACCTGATCTCCAGTTCATGAGTAAGTTATAATGTGGATAATTGAACCTGGATTTGTTTTAAATGACCGTGAGGTTTCTGTAGGTAACATGTTGAGTGATAGTAAATAGAGGTATCACCATGTAACATGCTGCTGGAACTTATTGATTCTAATTAGTTTAAATTCCACTTTCACTCGGTGGGGTTCCACCATTTTACATTGCCTTTGGATCTCTGATTCCTGCACCGTTTGGAACGGTGAGTGTCTGCAAGTGGCCAAGACCAGGAGTGTGTGGATGGTGACCTGAGCTGCCCTCAGCTGATTGATACTGATCGCTGTGTGTACCGTTGCCGTGGCTGAGGGTGGGCCATGCCACAGATGGGAGTCATTGACGGTGAGCGGGGCCAGGGGTTGGAGCAGTCAAGGCCTGAAGAAGCAGCACAACGAGTGTCCGGGGACAGTAGGCAGCAGCTACCTTGTGGTTTGTCCAGCTTTCTCCGTTCCTCAGACCCACAACCAATTGCCCACAAGCAGCATCATCAGCCAGATGCCTGAGGGTGTTGCATGGGCAGAGGGTGCGACGAGTTGCCGATCAGGAGATCTACTCCGTAGGAAAATAAATGCGGCTGATGAATTTCCTCGTCTGGAGGATGAGTAGATAGAGTTGTAGATGTCAGTGATCATTTCCATCAATCTTCACCATTGTCCTCCATACAGTTTGCAGGTTTGGAAACTGCTGTGTACACAATGCATTTTGTCAGTGATGTGGTGCAGCCATGGTGTGGTGCAGCCATGGTGTAATGCAGCCATGGTGTGCAATGCAGCCATGGTGTAATGCAGCCATGGTGTAATGCAGTTATGGTGTGGGGCAGCCATGGTGTAATGCGGCCATGGTGTAATGCAGTTATGATGTGGGGCAGCCATGGTGTAATGCAGCTATGGTGTAATGCAGCCATGGTGTAATGCAGCCATGGTGTAATGCAGCCATGGTGTAATGCAGCATGGTGTAATGCAGCATGGTGTGGTGCAGCATGGTGTGGTGCAGCATGGTGTAATGCAGCCATGGTGTAATGCAGCCATGGTGAAGGGGTTGCAGTACTGCACCATGTTCTGCATGGTGGTGAGCCTCCACAGTGGTGCTGGGTCGACACTCATTGCATCACGTTCTTGTGGCCTGGTGATGGAAGGTTTAGCAAGACAGGCTCTAAGTGCCTCACTCTTGTGGTCAAGGCTTTTGAAGCCAATGTATTTTAAGTCACAGCCTTAGTTCCGTGCCGAGTCATTTGGTGGAAGATCATCTATCTATCTATATCTATCTATATATATATATATAAAACTCAAATCAGTCCACCTGCAGTACGGATCCCTTCCTGCCTTTCGATTCGTTGACGGCTGCTCCTTCCTCAGCTTCCAACACACTTCGAAACAATGTTGCAAGACAGGAACACTGAACTTTTCACTGCTGCAGCAGGCAGGGATTTTTTTAAATTGAGGCAGGGCAGTGCTGGAATCTTACTTTTGAGAACGGCTTCAGTTCCATTGGAGGAGACGGCTGCATGGTGGAATATTGGGTTGGGGGATCACACCATTGGGGGAGCAGACCCAACGGGTCTGCACTTGGTCTCTATTATTATATAAAAGTCTGTGGCTGCCGCCTGCCGTCCGTCTGTCCGGCTGCCCTTCTGCCTTTTGATTCGTTGACGGCTGCTCCTTCCTATCAGCTTCCAACACACTTCAAAACAAAGTTGCAAGACAGGAACACTCTGAACTTTTCACTGCTGCAGCAGGCAGGGGAGGTGCAATTGGATTTTTTTTAAAATCCACTGCTGAGGGAGGCAGGGGAGTGCGGGAATCTTACATTTGGGAACGGCTTCAGTTCCGTTGGAGGAGACGGGTGCATGCTGGAATATTGCGTTGGGGGATCACACCCCAATATCTGCACTTGGTCTAGTTGTATTTAAAAGTCAACAGGGAGTCGTCAAACTTCTGTTGATGTTCTAAGTCTAACATCTGAGTAATAGAGCAGTCCAGCACCAGACCAGACCCCTGGGCCCACATTGTCTGAGCTGAGCACATTGCCTACTGAAACTAACCTCTTCTCCCTGCACGTGATCAATATCCCTCAATCCCCTGCACATCCATGTGCCGATATAGAAGCCTCTTAAGCACCACTATCATACCTGCCTCCACAGGGCCGGCCTTGGGAGGTGCGGGGCCCAATTGGGAATTTCCCCCCCGTAGAAATATATAAATAAATAATTATGATTGAGTCACGTGTCGTGAGTAACATGACAATTCGGGGGAGAGTTCCTTTCAATCTAGCCAGGGGTAAAGTTGTGATGAGGGAAGGAGCGTTGAGAAGGTGAGGGTCGGGGTTCATGCCAGTAACACTCACTCACTCACCGCTGCCAAGTCGCTCCGGGCGCGGAGCCACCGCATTGTGGCCAGGGAGAGAAGCAGCTCGCGTGGCTACGAGTGGCCTCCTTCACCGGACAGCGGAACCGACTGCCACCTCAACACCTTCTGCCGGCCCGCTCACCTCTGGCAGTGCTCTCCGTCTGAACAGTGAGGGGACCAGCTCAAGAGCAAAGATCACAGAGCGGAGTGGGTCAGCGGGTGATGGATAACATCACAGTGGGCGGTGGAACTTACTCCTGTGTCAGCGCGAACAAGGGATCATAGAAACATAGACAATAGGTGCAGGAGTAGGCCATTCGGCCCTTGGAGCCTGCACCGCCATTCAATGTGATCATGGCTGATCATCCAACTCAGTATCCTGTACCTGCCTTCTCTCCATACCCCCTGATCCCTTTAGCCACAAGAGCCACATCTAACTCCCTCTTAAATATAGCCAATGAACTGTGTGGCCTCAACTACCTTCTGCGGCAGAGAATTCCACAGATTCACCACTCTCTGTGTGAAAAAAGTTTTCCTCATCTCGGTCCTAAAAGATTTCCCCCTTATCCTTAAACTGTGACCCCTTGTTCTAGACTTCCCCAACATCGGGAACAATCTTCCTGCATCTAGCCTGTCCAACCCATCAATTGAGGTTACGCTCAGCGACTCTGGAGAGAAGACCCTTCTTTAGACTGAACTGAACTCTCGTCGGTGAGAGTATTTGTGATTGTCTGAAGAAGAGTCTCGACCAGAACAGCAACCCGCTCCTCAGAGCCCCTGCCCATCCTGCTGAGCCACACAGGGGGGTCCACCTTCAACTTCAGAGCCAAACAAAAAACACAGAGTGCTGGAGGAACTCAGCGGGCAAGGCAGCACCCGCGGAGGGAACACATCATTATCAGGAGCCGCCACGGGCTAGACTCTTGCGCCCCAACAGGGGGGGATCCCAGTGTGAGCCAGTCACCACAAAACGCCTGCGTACAGTAGTTCTGGAACATCGAAGGTAGACCAAAAAGCAAGGCACGTTCGGGAGTCCCTTGAGGCCTTCCCTCATCCTGCCCCTCCCCCCCCCCCCTCTAGAGAAGGTTTCGACCCGAAACGTTGAGGGATTTCCTTCGCTCCATGGAGAAGGGGGGGGGGGGGGGGGGGGTTTTGGTCTCCATCACCTCAGACTGCAGCCATGACAGGGGGTGGTGATCCCAGAGAGGGAGACCTCTCTGCTACAGCGTTCCCACAACCCCTTCTCACCAAACAGGCCGCTCCTCTCTCTCTCCCTTCCTGCCCTCTCTCTCTCCCCCCCTCTCTCTCTCCCCCCTTCCTCTCTCTTCTCTCTCCAATTCTCTCTCTTCCCACCCCTCCCCCCCCAGCCACGTTTATATCGACAGTCCACCCCACGAGTGTGAGTGTGTGTGCGTGTGTGAGTGTGTGAGTGTGTGTGTGTGAGTGTGTGAGTCGAGCAGTGTTTCTCATTCTGACGCTGCTCCGTGAGCTGCTCGTATTGACAGTAATCATATCCATCTCTTTACTGAAAACGAGTGGTTTGCAAACTGAAAATCCCCCTGTCTCTCCACGCACCCCCCCACACACACACAGACAGAGCCACACACGCAGATAGAGAGCGAGAGCACACACACACACAGAGCCACACACGCAGACACACACGCAGATAGAGAGACACACACACACAGCCACAGACACACACACAGTCACAGACACACACACAGTCACAGAGACACAGAAACACAGACCGACACAGAGTCACACACATACACAGACAGACAGACACCAATGTTAACACAGACTCAAAACCCCCAACCAAGTCTGCTGTTGTACAGCACCGAACGAGTTAACACAACCCCCCCCCCACCACCACCCCCCACACACACACCGCCACCTGCCCGCTCTCGGCGTGGTTTAGCGTTGACATACTCACGGCTGAGTTTGCTGCGGTGCTGGGGCTTGCTGTCCTGTAGACTCCCACCCCCCCCGGGTCTGCTCCGGTGGCAGCGAGTGACACAATATAACGCATTTACTGAGGAATGCATTGTTTAACTACTTGCTAACTACTGCCTGTTTACAAGTGTTACAGCAGCAGCTAACACATCGTTTGTTATCCATATTTCATATCCATATCCACCCCTGCCACCTCTGTGAATAAAATGTACCCTGCGCATCACCTTTCAACTTTGCCCCTTGCACCTTAAAGCCCCTAATATTTGACAGGTCAGCACCAACATCTGGCCTATCTCTGCATCTCCTGATTTATGCCATCTTATCCAAGCACAGTTGCCTGGATAAGAGGTGGGGGCCAAGCCTGTGAGACTCGGCCCCCACCTCTCCTCCACTCGCAGGTTGAGTACCGGTTCCCCACAGGGCTGTGTGCTAAGCCCCCTCTTATACTGTCTCTACACGTACGACTGTAGTCCGGCCCACAACAACAACCGCATCGTCAAATTTGCTGACGACACTACTGTGGTCGGACTTATTTCGAAGGGAGACGAGGCAGCCCTCAGAGAGGAAGTCCTGAAGTTGACAACCTGGTGCTCAGAAAACAATCTGGCTCTGAACACCAGGAAAACAAAAGAGCTCATTGTCGACTTCAGGAGGCACAGCACCGACTTAGCCCCCCTACACATCAACGGCGAGTGTGTGGAGAGGGTCAACACCTTCTGGTTTCTCGGCGTCCATATCGCTGCTGACATCTCCTGGACAGACAACACGACAGCGGTCATCAAGAAGGCTCAGCAGCGGCTGCACTTCCTGAGGGTTCTCAGGAAGCACAACCTGGACTCTAACCTGCTGCTGACCTTCTACCACTCGTCCATCGAGAGCCTGCTGACATACTGCATTACAGCATGGTACGGCAGCTGCACCATGGCAGACAGGGAGAGGCTTCAGAGGGTAACTAGGACAGCGCAGAAGATCATTGGTTGCCCTCTCCCCTCCCTGATGGATATTTACACCTCCCGCTGCCTTAGCAGGGCAAAGAATATCATCAAGGACAGCTCCCATCCTGCGTTTGGACTGTTCGACCTGCTGCCCTCTGGAAGGCGCTATAGGTGCATCAAATCCAGGACAAATAGACTCAGGAATAGTTGTTTTCCGAAAATTATAACTACTCTTAATTCATACACGCACTGACTTCACAGCCCAACACCCAGACTTCCATCTGTATATATGTATACAGCGCCGCAGACATTGTGCACCTATCATATCCCCCCCCCCCCCCTGCCTCCCTTCTCCCTTCTGTTTTTGTTTTCTGTTTCTTGCTTTTTGTACTAAATTATATGTATGCACTGAGTACGAGCAGCTTTCAATTTCATTGTACATGTATAGTGACAATAAATGGCATATCTATCTATACCTATCTTCTGGTCTGTTATGCCTCTTCTCATTATTTTACCAAACTATAACTTTGCATCGTAGACAAAATTGCTGGAGAAACTCAGCGGGTGAGGCAGCATCAATGGAGCGAAGGAATAGGTGACGTTTCGGGTCGAGACCCTTCTTCAGACTGGGGGGAGGAAAGGAAGAGGCGGAGACAGTAGGCTGTGGGAGAGCTGGGAAGGGGAATTGAAGGAACGAGAAAGCAAGGACTACCTGAAATTGGAGAAGTCAATGTTCATACCGCTGGGGTGTAAACTGCCCAAGCGAAATATGAGGTGCTGCTCTTCCAATTTACGGTGGGCTTCACTCTGGCCTCATCTCAGTCTTAAAAGGCCGACCCCTTATTCTTAAACTGTGGCCCCTGGTTCTGGACTCCCCCAACATGGGGAACATGTTTCCTGCCCAATCTAACCTGTCCAATCCTTGTGTGAAAGAGGTGAAACCAAGGCCAGAAAAGTGTGGACCAGCGTCCCACTGGAACATAGACACAAAAAGCTGGCGTAACTCAGCGGGACAGGCAGCATCTCTGGAGAGAAGGAATTGGCGACGTTTCGGGTCGAGACCCTTCTGCAGACTGGTTAGAGAGAAGGGAAACCAGAGATAGACGGTGATGTGGAGAGATAAAGAACAATGAATGAAAGATATGCAGAAAAGTAACGATGATGAAGGAAACAGCCCATAGTAAACTGTTTATTGGGTGAGAACGAGAAGCTGGTGCAACTGGGTGGGGGAGGGATAGAGAGAGAGGGAATGCCGGGGCTACCTGACGTTAGAGAAATCAATATTCATACCACTGGGCTGTAGGCTGTCCAAGTGAAATATGAGGTGCTGTTCCTCCAATTTGCATTTAGCCTCACTCTGACAATGGAGGACAGAGAGGTCTGTGTGGGAACGGGAGGGTGAATTAAAGTGTTTAGCAACGGGAGATCAGGTTGGTTCAGGTGGGCTGAGTGAAGGTGTTCTGCGACACAATCGCCCAGCCTGTATGTGGTCTCGCCGATGTATACGAGTCCACATCTTGAAACAACGGATACAGTAGATGAGATTGGAGGAGGTGCAAGTGAACCTCTGCCTCACCTCAAAGGACTGTCGTGGTTCCTGGACAGAGTGGAGGGAGGAGGTTTAGGGACAGATGTTGCATCTTCTGCGGTTGCAGGCAGCGGAAGGAAAGTAACTCCAACTGGTCTCATCTGCTGCACATTCTCTTCTGCAAAGGACTGGAAATATTTCCTTATCCTCTGAACGAATCAAGGTCCACACTTCAGCGTTTCCACTTGTGCAGAAACAGATGATGTCATTGGGCTCCGAGGGGCAGCAGTGACATGGTAACATGGTGGAGCCACAGCGTTCTGCTGACACTCAGCCCCACACTGCCACCTCCTGGAGCAGGTCTGACCTGTCTGAAATATATTACCAAGGACACAATATAAACTTGTCCAGTTTACATTCTTGTCCTTTTACATGGAGATTGAGTTCCATTGTACACGATTCCCAATGAGCAACGAGATTAATTGTGTGGGAAAGATCTACAGATGCTGGTTTAAACTGCAGATAGACACAAAAAGCTGGAGTAACTCAGTGGGTCAGACAGCATCTCTGGAGAAAAGGAATTGGTCATGTTTCGGGTCCTTCTGCAGCAAGTCTGGATTAAAACGTGGTGGTAGGGTTGGGGTGGGGGGGGGGGGGGGGAGGTATCAGAGGGGGAGCAGCAAGAGAGGATGTCGCAGAACCCTCGTTGGAGAGAGGAGAATTTCTTCAAAGTCGACAAATGCTTAATTTTCAATATGTGCTGGGATTTGTTCTTTGAAGGAGAAATTGAAAGAGTGAAAATACTGGATCGCACGGACACAAGCCCTTTGTTCCAACCTGTCCATTCCGACCAACATGCCTCACCTACACTAGTCCCATCTGCCCATGCCGACCAACATGCCTCACCTACACTAGTCCCATCTGTCCATGCCGACCAACATGCCTCACCTACACTAGTCCCATCTGCCCATGCCCACCAACATGCCTCACCTACACTAGTCCCATCTGCCCATGCCGACCAACATGCCTCACCTACACTAGTCCCATCTGCCCATGCCGACCAACATGCCTCACCTACACTAGCCATGTCGACCAACATGCCTTACCTACACTAGTCCCATCTGCCCATGCCGACCAACATGCCTCACCTACACTAGTCCCATCTGCCCATGCCGACCAACATGCCTCACCTACACTAGTCCCATCTGCCCATGCCGACCAACATGCCTACCAACATGCTGACCAACATGCCTCACCTACACTAGTCCCATCTGCCCATGCCGACCAAAAAGGGGGGTGGCATGGCTGGATTACAAAAAATGTTATGTGCAATAAGTGCACGCAGCGCATATCACAAGCGCGAAGCTCAAATACCCTTGCGGCCAGGGTCCAGGGTCCACTTAAGGGCTCTGGGGTTTTAGATGCTCTCTAGATGCATTCTGAGCCTTATTTTGGAGCATTTTTGCACCAAATCTATGGCCAATATTTCACAAATAATTTTGGTTGAGTCAAGAGTAATGAGTGATTGGAATGGGATGATTGGGTCATTGTTGTATACATTTATAAAAATCAAGAAGTTGTCCTTGTTTTAATAATCAAGTTAAATCAAAATACTGTAAAATGTTATAAAGGAGCATGCAAACACTGCAAATAAAACACTGTAAGTTTTTGCAGTAAATAAAACCTTTTTTTAGAAAATGTTTTGTGTGCTGATTTGATTGCCTGTTACTGTTCGACTGTGTTAGTTTTGGAGTGGCGGCGCGGCTCTGGCTGCAGCGGCTTACCGGCGGTCCCGTTGTCTTTGTGTTTTTTTATGTTGTTTATTTTGTTTGGTTAGTCTAGTTTTTTGGTTTTAGCTTGTGTTTTTGGGAGGGGGGGTTGAAATGGGGTTTGCAGTCTCTCCCTGCGGGGGAATGCAACTTTTTTGTCGTATTCCCCTTCTCTGCCTCCGTCTGTGCTGAGGCCTAATGGAGCTGATGACCTCGAGGCTCCGGAGGCAGAGCACCATCAGGACTCGCCCTGAGCTCGCTCCCGTGAGGGTGGTCCGGCTCAGGGCTGGAAGAGGTTGGGACGCTCCCGTAAGGACGGCCAGCCCGAGGGTGGAACGAGGCTCCCGTCGGAGTGGCCGAGCTCGGGAAGGTGCGGCGCTGGCAGCCCGAGGGAGGTTTCGGCGCCCATGTCGGGGCAGCCCAGCCCGGGGAAGAAGCAACGTCCAAGTCGGGGCGGCCCGGTCCGGGGGAGAAGCGACGCCCAAGTCGGGGCGGCTCAGCCCGAGGCTGAAGACGGCACAGTACTCACGTGAGGGTGGCTGGGACGGTGTTCTGGCGGCGGTGGCCTGAGTCTGGGGTTCGGCCGCGGGCCAGCAGCTGCTTCTGCAGGACTGGTGGGCGGCAGCTTCAACCACCCCGGGCCGCGGTGTTTGAGCCGCGGGACTGTTCTTAACATCGCCCGGGGGGGGGCGGGGGGGGGGGGGGGATATCGCCCCAGCGCAGAGGGGGAAGAGGAGGGAAGAGACTGCAGACCTAAGACTTTTGCCTCCATCACAGTGAGGAGATGCTGGGTGGACTCACTGTGGTGGATGTTAATGTGTGTTTATTGTTGTTTTATTGTATGGTATTATATGTAT
This sequence comes from Leucoraja erinaceus, assembly GCF_028641065.1. Classification (NCBI taxonomy): domain Eukaryota; kingdom Metazoa; phylum Chordata; class Chondrichthyes; order Rajiformes; family Rajidae; genus Leucoraja; species Leucoraja erinaceus. The sequence continues at coordinate 3,168,366 of NC_073384.1, read as the reverse complement.
GACTGCTGCAATTTCGTTCAGACTTCGGTCTGAATGACAATAAAAGGCTATCTAGCTATCTACATTAAAAATATGATGCAAGAAGAAAGTCGAAAACTATGGGATTCATATTTTTCAGTATTGTTATCAAGGAAAAGAAAGCAGTTCCAATTGTTTGATATTATTCATATGGAAGAGAAAATATAATTTCTCTATAACCTACCTTAATATTGTAATCTCACTAAAGATAATCCCCCTTTCCCTCTCCCTCCCCCCCTCCTCCTCTCCCCCTCCACCTCTCTCCCTCCCCTCCCCAACTCTCTCTCCCCCTCCCCTACCCCCCCCTCTCTCTCTCCCCCTCCCCCCCCTCTCTCTCTCTCGCCTCCCCCTCTCACATCCCCCCTCTCGCTCCCTCCCTCCCACGCAGTGAGGCTCCAACTCCACGCCACAGACACCGCAGTCCCCCACCCCTGTCCCGGAGAAACAGGCACTCCCGCAACGCAATATTCCACTACTTACCTGGAGTAGACTGGAGGCATCGAGATGATTGTGTGGAATGCAAATGGAGATCTGAACCAAGATACTAGAGGAGTGAGGAGTATCCTCCTCGCGTATCCTTCATCTGAACCCGCCCAGGCCCATAGCGCACGCGCGGAGAGACAGCGTCATTTTGCATCGCTACTGCGTCACCGGCTTCTCCCAACTGCGCAGGCGCGGATGGTCGCAATTTTTTCCCCCAAAACTTCCAGCGGCCGGAAGCAGAATTCCGGGTAATTTCCGTCAAAGTGGAAACGCTGATTGCGCTCCAATTTTTTTTTCTTCAGGATTTTTTTTACTCTGGGACAAAAACACATTGGCCAGAGGCCCCCTAGATTTTGAGGCCCTCAGCTTCAGCCTATGAAGCCAATAGGTAAATCTGGCTCTGGGGAGTCCTGAACCAGGGGCCACAGATTAACGAAAAGGAGTCGGCCATTTAGTACAGAGATGAGGAAAAACGTTTTCACCCAGAGAGTTGTGAATCTGTGGAATTCTGTGCCTCAAGGCGGTGGAAGCCAGTTCTCTGGATGCTTTCAAGAGAGAGTTGGATGTAGCTCTTAAAAATAGCGGAGTTAGGGGATATGGGGTGAAGGCAGGAACGGGATAGTGATTGTGGATAATCAGCCATGATCACATTGAATGGCGGTGCTGGTTCGAAGGGCCGAATGGCCTACTCCTGCACCTATTGTCTATTTCCATCTAAAACTTTCCTATCCATGTACCTGTCCAAGTGCCTGCCTCAGTTACCTCCTCTGGCAGCTTGATCCATTTAATCACCACCCTCTGTGTGAAAACGTTGCCCCTCAGTTTTCGATTAAATCCTTCCCCGCTCACCTTAAATCTATGTCCTCTGCTTCTTGATTCCCCTACTATGGATAAGACTACATTTGTCTTCTCTATGGCCCTCATCATTTTCTACACCTCTATAAGACCAGCCCTCATCCTGCTGCACTCCAAGGAATAGAGTCCCAGCCTGCCCCCAACCTCTCCCTGTAGCTAAGGGCCTCGAGTCCTGGCAACATCCTCGTCAATCTTCTCTGCATCTCACTGGTTTTGATTATGTTCCGGTGCTAAAAATTCATTAAAAAAAAACAGAGTGCTGGAGTAACTCAGCGGGTCATAGAAACATAGAAAATACGTGCAGGAGTAGAGGCCATTCGGCCCTTCGAGTCTGCATCGCCATTCAATATGATCATGGCTGATCATCCAACTCAGTATCCTGTACCTGCCTTCTCTCCATACCCCCTGATCCCTTTAGCCACAAGGGCCACATCTAATCCCCTCTTCAATATAGCCAATGAACTGGCCTCAACTACCTTCTGTGGCAGACAGTTCCAGAGATTCACCACTCTCCGTGTGAAAAATGTTTTTCTCATCTCGGTCCTAAAGGATTTCCCCCTTATCCTTAAGCTGTGACCCTTTGTCCTGGACTTCCCCAACATCGGGAACAATCTTCCTGCATCTAGCCTGTCCAACCCCTTAAGAATTTTGTAAGTTTCTATAAGATCCCCCCTCAGTCTCCTAAATTCTAGCGAGTACAAGCCTAGTCTATCTAGTCTTTCCTCATATGAAAGTCCTGACATCCCAGGAATCAGTCTGGTAAACCTTCTCTGCACTCCCTCTATGGCAAGAATGTCCTTCCTCAGATTTGGAGACCAAGGGTCAGGCAGCATCTGTGGAGAACATGGATAGGTGACGTTTCACAGAGTGCTGGAGTAACTCAGCGGGTCAGGCAGCATCTGTGGAGAACATGGGTGGGTGACGTTTCACAGAGTGCTGGAGTAACTCAGCGGGTGCAGCAGCATCTATGGAGCTAAGGAAATAGGTAACGTTTCGGGTCGAAACCCTTCCGGGTTTCGGCCCGAAACGTTGCCTATTTCCAGAAGGGTTTCGGCCCGAAACGTTGCCTATTTCCTTCGCTCCATAGATGCTGCTGCACCATAACTCAGCGGGTCAGGCAGCATCTGTGGAGAACATGGGTGGGTGACATTGCAGATCAGGACCCTTCTTCAGGTGATAAAACTGACAAAGAGGTGACGGTGGGACAAAGCTTGGCAAGTGATAGATGGCTTCTGGTGAGGAGGGCTTTGATTGGCAAATGGGTGGACAAAGGCTAGAGATGAAAATAAAAAAGGCTGTGATACGAGGAGTGAAATTGTCAAACATAGAAAATAGACGCAGGAGGAGGTCATTCGGCCCTTCAAGCCAGCACCGCCTTTCATTGTGATCATGGCTGATCATCCACAATCAGTACCCCGTTCCTGCCTTCTCCCCATATCCCTTTCAGTGACTGGTGTACAGGTGATGGCAGAGGAAGGGATATGTGGAAGGGGAAATCCAGGGATGGATATTTAGGGAATATGTGCATCTGGGTGGGGCACAGAGGTGGAAACAGGGCTGTTACCCTAAAACAGAGGGGAGACTGGGCTGTTACCTAAAATTGGAGAATTCAACGTTGTTACACTTGTGTTGTCAGCTGCTCGTGGAATAAGAGGTGGTTCCTCCAGTTAGCATGTGTTCTCACGCTGGGCTTTGTACAAAATGAATTTTTTGTTTGACAATAAAATATTCAGTCTATCGAACGTTGGTTTATTAGCGTGGAACCAGTGCGAGCAAACCTTCAACATGCCAAAGTAACTACCATTTTTATACCCTCATGCCACAATGGTTTCTCGTGGAGTTGCAAGAATTCCATAATTAAACAATGTTTCTGTGGCCTTTCATCTTTGCCTTTCCACCGAGTCTTTACCTTTAATCTTATGTTTCCTGTTGTTTGCAATCTCTCCTCCCATACAGTGCATTCAGAAAGTATTCACACCCCTTGACGTTTTCCACATTTTGTTATGTTACAGCCTTATTCGAAAATGGATTAAATTATTTTTTTCAACCATAAACCTGCACACAACACCCCCCAATAAAAAAAGTGAGTTTTGCAGAGTAATTAAAAATAAATAGCTGTAATATCACATTTGCATAAGCATTCAGACCCTTTACTCAGTGCTTTGTTGAGGCATCTTTGGCAGCGATTACAGCCTCAAGTCTTCTTGGGTATGACGCTACAAGCTTGGCACACCTGTATTTGGGTAATTTCTCCCGTTCTTCTCTGCAGATCCTCTCAAGCTCTATCAGGTTGGATGGGGAGTGTCGATGCACAGCTATTTTCAGGCCCCCGAGATGTTCGATCGGGTTCAAGTCCGGGCTCAGGCTGGGCCACTCCAGGACATTCACAGACTTGTCACAAAGCCACTCCTGCGATGTTTTGGCTGTGTGCTTAGGGTCGTTGTCCTGGTGGAAGGTGAACCTCCACCCCAGTCTGAGGTCCAGAACGCAATGGATCAGGTTTTCATCAAGGATCTCTCTGTACTTTGCTCCGTTCATCTTTCCCTTGATCCTGACTGGTCTCCCAGTTCCTGCCGCTGAAACGCATCCCCACAGCATGATGCTGCCACCACCATGCTTCACCGTAGGTATGGTATTGGCCAGGTGATGAGCGGTGCCTGGTTTCCTCCAGACGTGACGCTTGGCATTCAGGCCAAAGTGTTCAATCTTGGTTTCATCAGACCAGAGAATCTTGTTTAGGTGCCTTTTGGCAAACTCCAAGCGGGCTGTCATGTGCCTTTTACTGAGGAGTGGCTTCCGTCTGGCCACTCTACCATAAAGGCCTGATTGGTGGAGTGCTGCAGATATAGTTGTCCTTCTGGAAGGTTCTCCCATCTCCACAGAGGAACTCTGGAGCTCTGTCAGAGTGACCATCAGGTTCTTGGTCACCTCCCTGACCAAGGCCCTTCTCCCCCGATTGCTCAGTTTGGCCGGGCGGCCAGCTCTATGAAGAGTCCTGGTGGTCCCAAAGTTCTTCCATTTAAGAATGACGGAGGCCACTGTGCTCTTTGGGACCTGCAATGCTGCAGAAATTGTTTTATACCCTGCCCCAGATCTGTGTCTCGACACAATCCTGTCTCGGAGGTCTACGGACAATTCCTTCGTCTTCATGGCTTGGTTTTTGCTCTGACATGCACTGTCAACTGTGGGACCTTATATAGACAGGTGTGTGCCTTTCCAAATCATGTCCAATCAATTTAATTTACCACTGGTGGATTCCAATCAAGTTGTAGAAACATCTCAAGGATAATCAATGGAAACAGGATGAACCTGAGCTCAATTTTGAGTGTCGTAGCAAAGGGTCTGAATATTTATGTCAATGTGATATTTCAGTTATTTCTTTTTAATTACTTCGCAAAAGTTTCTAAACACTTGTTTTCGCTTCTTCATTCTGGGGTATTGTGTGTAGATTGATGACGAAAAAAAAAGAATTTAATCCATTTTGAAATAAGGCTGAAACGTAACAAAATGTGGAAATGTGAAGGGGTGTGAATACTTTCTGAATGGAATGTATATCTGATGTGAATATCATGAATGTCAAGATTCTACCCGTCCCCTCATTAACCTTCGGGAGACTTGCCTGCTAAACACGGTGACAAAGAGCTGCTGTAAATGCAAGAATGCAACAGACAGACCATGGAAGGACTATCCTTCCCCCAATAGATAAGAATTCTTCAGCGTTGTTATTCTGTCTTCTTTCTTTGCCATTTTCCCCATCATGCTTCCCCAGTTTGTGAGCTCTAAGGTTAATCATATTATAACCAACTCATAGAGTGATACGGTGCAGAAACAGGCCCTTCGGTCCAACATGCCCACACTGGCCAACAATGTCCCAGCTACACTAGTCCCACTTGCCTGCGCTTGGTCCATATCCCTCCAAACCTGTCCTATCCATGTACCTGTCTAACTGTTTCTTAAATGTTGGGATAATCCCAGCCTCAACTACCTCCTCTGGCAGCTTGTTCCATAAACCCACCACTCCTTGTGTGAAAAAGTTACCCCTTGGATTCCTATTAAATCTTTTCCGCTTCACCATGAACCTATGTTCTCTGGTCCTCGATTCCCCTACTCTGGGCAAGAGACTCTGTGTATCTCCACGATCTATTCCTCTCGTGATTTGTCATCCTCTATAAGATCTCCCCTCATCCTCCTACGCTCCATGGAATAGAGACCCAGCCTACTCAACCTCTCCCCATAGCCCATAGGAAGTAAACAGAAGGCGGGTAACTATAGACCGGTTAGTCTAACATCGGTGGTGGGTAAAATGTTAGAGACAATTATTAAAGAAACACTAACGGGGCACTTGGATAAACATGACTTCATCGGACAGAACCAGCATGGTTTTGTGAAGGGGAAGTCCTGTTTAACGAATCTGCTCGAATTCTTTGAGGAAGTAACAACCCGGGTGGATAAAGGGGAACCGGTGGGTGTGGTATACTTGGACTTCCAAAAGGCTTTTGACAAGGTGCCACATAAGAGACTATTGCTAAAAATAAAAAATTATGGGATTGGGGGTAATATATTAGCATGGGTAGAGGATTGGCTAACAAATAGGAAGCAGAGAGTGGGGATAAATGGTTCATACTCGGGATGGCAACCGGTAACTAGCGGGGTTCCGCAAGGGTCGGTGCTGGGACCCCAGTTGTTCACAATTTATATAAATGATTTGGAGGAGGGAACCAAGTGTAATATATCAAAATTTGCGGACGATACAAAAATGGGAGGAAAAGTAGGGGATGAGGAGGATAGGAAGAGTCTGCAAAAGGATATAGATAAGCTAGGTGAGTGGGCAACAACTTGGCAGATGAAATTTAATACTAATAAATGTGAAGTCATTCACTTTGGGAAAAAAAATGATAGGGCAAGTTATTTTCTAAATGAGGAGGAGCTGCGTTGTAATGCAACGCAAAGGGATCTAGGGGTATTAGTACATGAATCACTGAAAGTTAGTATGCAGGTGCAGCAAGCAATCAGGAAGGCCAATGGAGTTTTGGCCTTTATTGCTAGGGGGATTGAGTATAAAAACACGGAGGTCTTGCTGCAGCTGTACACAGTATTAGTGAGACCACATTTGGAATACTGTGTACAGTTCTGGGGTCCATACTTAAGAAAGGATGTACTAGCCCTGGAGGCAGTGCAGCGAAGGTTTACAAGATTAATTCCTGCAATGAGGGGATTGACATATGAGGAAAGGTTAAGTAGGCTGGAACTCTACTCTTTGGAGTTTAGAAGAATGAGAGGCGATCTCATTGAAACATATAAGATCGTGAGGGGCCTTGATCGGGTGGATGCACCGAGGATGTTCCCAATGATCGGGGAAACTAGAACTAGGGGACATAGTTGCAGAATAAGGGGGGGCTCTTTTAAAACTGAGATGAGGAAGAACTTCTTCACCCAGAGGGTGGTTAATTTATGGAATTCACTGCCCCAGGGAGCAGTGGAAGCAGAAACTTTAAATATATTTAAGACTAAAATAGATGGTTTTTTAGCTGCCAAGGGGATAAGGGGCTACGGGGAGAGGGCAGGGATATGGACCTAGGTATGGTTAGTATAGTAAGACCTGAGTGATCTCCTGGACAAGTGTCGATCGCCTAGATTGGGGTCGGAGAGGAATTTCCCGGATTTTTTTTCCCGAATTGGACCTGGGTTTTTTTCCGGTTTTTTGCCTCCCCCAGGAGATCACGAGGTTCTTGGGGTGGAGAGGGGTGATAGCGGTATAAAGGGGAGGGTAGTGTCTTGTGTTCTGTGTCTTGTGTCTACTGTTTGTGGGTAAGTGTGTCTGTTTAGTGTTCAGCCATGAGCGAATGGCGGTGCGGGCTCGATGGACCTGGTGGTCTGCTCTCGCACCTACTTTCTATGTTTCTATGTTTCTCACACCCTCTAGACCTGGCAACATCCTCGAAATCTTTTCTGAACCCTTTCAAGCTTGACAATATCTTTCCTATAACATGGTGCCCAGAACTGAACACAATATTCTAAATGCGGTCTCACCAACGTCTGATACAACTGCAACATGACCTCCCAACTTCTATACTCAATACTGTGACTAATGAAGGCCAAAGTGCCAAAAGCCTTTCTGACCTTATCTACCTGCAACTTGACCTTCATGGAACCATGCACCTGTACTCCTAGATCCCTCTGCTCTACAATACTACCCAGAGGCCTACCATTTACTGCGTAGGTCCTGTCATTGTTCGACGTCCCAAATTGCAACACCTCACCCTTCTCTGTATTACATTCCATCAACCATTCCTCTGCCCACCTGGCCAATCGATCCAGATCCTGCTGCAATCGTTCACAACCATCTTCACTATCTGCAAAACCACTAACTTTTGTATCATCAGCAAACTTGATAATCTTACCCTTTATGTTCTCATCCAAATTGTTGATGTAGATGACAAACTGTAATGGGCCCAGCACCGATCCCTGTGACACACTACTAGTCATAGGCTTCCATTCTGAGAAGCAACCTTCCACCATCACCCTCTGCTTCCTTCCATGGAGCCAATTTGCTATCCATTCAGCTACCTCTCCTCTCCACCTACCAAGCGGCACCTTGTCAAACGCCTTACTAAAGTCCGGGACACAACATCTACAGCTCTGCCTTCATCAACCTTTTTGCTCACGTCTTCAAAAAAATCAATCAGATTTGTGGGGGGTGGTGGGGGGAAGATTGCAACCTTCACGTGGTCCGCCCTGTTTCGACAAATACAATCAACCCGGCGTGCACAATCAAATAAGATCAAACAGAACAAGTTGTCCTACAACTTTAGGCTGTGCACGTCGTACACAAGAAGAAGAATCAGATTTGTGAGATGTAACCTCCCACATACAAAACCACGCTGACTGTCCCTAATCAGCACTTGCCCATCCAAATGCCCTTATAACCTACCCCTCAGAATACTCTCCAGTCATGCCCCTGTCCCACTTAGGAAACCTCTGGAGACCTTGGTGACCGCCCCACCCAAGGTTTCCGTGAGGTTCCCGGAGGTTTTGGTCACTCTCCCTAATGGTGGAAAGTGGTTTCCGCGTAGTCGAGGCTTCTTCTATGTTCCTGCGATTATTTCAACAAAACCAAAACCGGCCTCGACTACAACTAGGTTGCCGTTTAGTTGAAGCCAGTGGAGTTTGGTTGCTATTTACTTACAGGCAGTCGAAGACAATCTCCTTCACTGACCAGCCATTTTGGTTGGCTCATTGGAGTTTTCAGCAAACATCCTGTAGGATCTTTGGTTTTCAGGACCTAGAAGATCTGCCGGAAGGTAAAATGCCCGCTAACTTTATTAAATTTCTTAAAACTGTCTCCATTCCCTCTCCACCCCCCCCTTCTCCCCCCTTCTCTGTCCTTCTTTCCCCTTCTCTGTCCTTCTTTTCCCTTCCCTCCCTGTCTCCCGCGCTCTCTAAAGGAATTACCGTGCTATGTGGCAGACAGTGTACCTTCATCTTCATCGAGCAGACAGAGCTCCTCCGCTGTAATTGGGCACCCACCTTCGCGATGTGTGTGTGTGTGAGTGTGTGTGTGTGAGGTGAGAGGGGAGGGGTGAGTGAGTGAGTGTGTGTGTGGAGCGGGAGGAGGGAGGAGGAGAGAGGGGGGTGGAGTGGTGTGTGTGGTGAGGGAGGGAGGGGGAGGGAGTGAGTGAGTGGTGTGTGTGTGTGTGGAGAAGGGGAGGGAGGGAGGGAGTGAGTGAGTGTGTGTGTGAGGGGAGTGAGTGAGGGGGGAGGGAGTGAGTGAGGGTGTGTGTGTGTGTGTGTGTGTGTGTGGGGAGGGAGGAGAGGGAGAGAGGGAGGGTGTGAGTGCGTGTGTGGGTGTGTGTGCGGGAGTGTGAGTGAGTGTGTGGTGTGTGTGTGAGTGTGTGCGGGAGGAGGGTGCGGGGGAGTGTGAGGGAGTGAGGTGGTGAGTGTGTGTGTGTGAGGCGAGAGGGAGGGAGAGGGAGGTGAGTGAGTGTGTGTGTGTGTGTGGTGTGTGGGTGTGTGAGGGAGGGCGGAGGGAAGAGAGGGAGTGAGTGAGTGAGGTGAGTGTGTGTGTGTGTGTGGGGGGGGCGGGAGGGGGTGTGGGTGTGTGAGTGAGTGTGTGTGTGAGGGGGGGGAGGGAGGCGGTGAGTGAGTGCGTGTGAGTGTGTGTGTGTGAGAGGTAGGGGAGAGGGGAGTGAGTGAGTG